>NC_137626.1:33316571-33419860 GCF_963280865.1 Gymnoscopelus braueri
ATCCTACTGGTTCACCTGCCAGCGAGGAGCCCCCACCGGGAGGACGTAGAGCCTTCGTCCTATACTCCTCCCGCCCAACAGTCCCCGCTAACAGGTGCCACCCCCAGCCGGTAGGAATACGTGCGGTGACAAATATCACGTCCGGTTTCCCTGCCCCGAACACAACATTCTGGTTATTCACTGGACTTAAAACTGCTTAACTTAAAGGAGCACTTCACCCGTTTTCAACCTCATCTTCATATAATTGGTCTTTGCTAATTGGTCTTCGCTAGTGTCAATGACACCATCGATCGATGGGGTTTCCAAGCTAATAGAAACTACAGCCTCTCTCTAACTGGAGAGTTAGCATGCTGAAATCGAACCATTGTTCTTGCATTAAAAAAATTAAATGAGAAAAGAAAAGTGTGAAATCTTGTTTGAAATGTCTAGGCATGCCTCAGGGTGACCATGCTGACCATTTGGGTGTCCTATAAGCACAATATCTTTGTGTTGCTCATCTCGCAATTTTTGTCTTTTTCCTCTTCTCTGCTCCGGATTCTTGTTGCCTCCTGGGGCCCATGTTTCCTCACTTCTTACCGGAGGGGAGGAGAGGATCAAATTTCAAAACAAACGCACGCTGCTCACTCACTGCCGGACCGGGCCGGGGAGGAGGGGCCGTTTCAGCTCTGAGCAGATCCACCTCATCCATGGGCACTTAACTTGAGGACGGACGCAAGTCGTGATTATTTAGGTGGAGAAGATATCAGTATATAGGCTTATTTTATTGCCTATAGCGGCCTGCTATGATGCCTAATTGCAGTTGTGTTTTTAATCTTACATTTAAATAAAATAATTAATCATTTAGTTATTATGCTGGTCGGCATGGCTCATTTTGGTCTACACAGTGTGTGGTGTCGCCTCTGCACCGTGGAGCCCTACGCACAGTGTGTGGTGCCTCCTTGGCACTGTCGTGCCCTAGTAGGCTGTCAACTTTCCTCAGAAATGATATTCGAATATTGGTCTTAAAAATGGGCAGATATTCGAATATTATTATTATTATTATTATTATAAAAAAAATATATATATTTTTTTCAAAACATTTTTTTATCTTTTTTCTTTTTGACAGAAACAATACAAAAAACTATGTATCGAGTGCTTGGATTCAATAAAACATATATTTTGTTTGTTTTTATAACTTGATACATTGTTTTTGTATTGTTTCTGTCAAAAAAAAAAAAAAAAAAAAAAGTATATATATATATATATATTTTTAAATATTCGAATATTAATTTGCATATTCGAATATACATATTTTCCCTATATTCGAGGAATATTCGATATTTGAATATTAATTCACCAGCCCTATGCCCTACACACAGTGTGTTACCTAATTTCGCAAGCAGACTATGTGGACACAAAAGTAATGACGCATACAGTAGGGGCTCATTAGCAACCTTAAGGACGTGGAATATTTTCAATTCCAATTTATATTTAATTACGCACCTTAGCCGATTGGCTGTACGTCACCATCTGACATTTACCGTAAGGACATGATATCATATCCTCCTGAAAAGGTCATTGTTGTCTAACTGCCTCATATAGAGCCATCCTTCCACATTGAGCCGCCATGCAACAACAGCTGAACCAAGGTCAGTGCAATAATACCACGCAATAATTCCTAGAAACCCATCAAGACGGGTGTTTGTGTGTGTGTGTGAGTGTGTGATAGGTCTGTCACAGTGCCAAGTGTTGCGTGAAAGGCCTCATGTCTGCATTAGCCATCCGTTTTCACAAAAGGAATGTGTTTGTTTACTGTGTATGTATAATACTAAACTAATACTAATAATCAGGGGTGTAGTGGAGGGGGGACGCCCGGGAGCGGCGCTCCCTCATTTCTCTAACTGCTGAAAAATATATATCTAAATTTTTATGAATTTCTTTTTAACACATCGGGTGCCAGCGTTTTATTAAAACAGATTACTTTGAGTGCCAGAGATCTCACCGTTTGTAACGCTGTGCTGTTTATAGCTGTGGACTCCACGGCGAGCACCCACACGTAAACAATGGATGCGTGCACGGCGATCGATGGTCCTGGCTAACGCCTGGAACAATAACATCTCTCACGGCGAGTCGCCATTACGGAGTAATCGCCCATCGAAAATGACTTGTTTTCCCCAATGTAAAAAGTTTCGGAGCTGCAGAGGTTTTCATCAAGGAGATAGAACGGGAGCGGACGGGGAGCCATGTTTTTTGGCACGGTGAACCATCAGTCCCCTCCTTCTCAGAGTGACCGTGGGTGATTCCAGAGCTGCGCTAGCCTTGTGGAAAAAAACAAAAAGACTGATAACACGTTTTTTACCGTGTTTAGCACCTATGCGCTACTCTTTGAAAACACGATTTTTACCGTGTTTGGCACCCATTTTTTTCAATCATTTGCACATTTAAAAGCAACAATTTTGTAACAACAGCATACTATTGGGTTGTGCAGGTGAGATTTAGAAAACCCTGTGGGGGTTATAAAGTTAATCTCACCTCATTTAACAAATACAGGTCGAATGCATTACACCTAGCGTGGGGGGGCTATCGCGGTGTTGCAGCATGACAACACTGCTAATAATATGGTCCCCATTGCTTTCGGCTATTTTGGAAGACATATTGATTGATTGATTGATTGATTGAATACTTTATTAACGTTACGTTACTCCTCTTCGTCCCCTATGGGACATAAGGCTTCAATGAGCACTCTCCATTGCATTCGGTCCCTGGCAGCATGTTGCGCCTCTCCCCATGACAGGTTCATCTGTTCCAGCTCTTGTGTCACAGTTATGCGCCAGGTGGTTTTGTGCCTCCCAGGTTTTCTTTTGCCTGGTGGTCCATCTTAAGGCGACCTTTGTGATGCGGTCCTGCTCCATCCACAGCACATGTCCTAAAGCCGTCTGAGGTGTCTGCGTTTAGTCTCCTTGGTGATGCTCCGGCACCCTGTTTGTTTGTACAGTTCATTATTGGAGATTGTATTAGGTCGAAAGATCTGGCGTATTCGTCGGAGGCATCTGTTGTGGAGCACTTCCATTCTCCTCGTGTCTGTTTTGACCACTCGCCAGCTCTCGGAACCATACAGCAGAACAGACTTGACATTGCTGTTGTATAGGAGCATCTTGGTGTTAAAGCTGTATTGCTTTGATCTCCAAATTGAACGGAGTTGGGAGAAGGCACCCTGAACACTTTATTAAAATGTTGCTAAAAGTACAGAGGTTATACAATAATGCTTAAAGGATAACACAAAAAGCCCTGAGGGCTTGTTTCCATTGTGGTCCTGTATTCAATTCATCAAGACAAGATTCAGCATAGACAATGTGAGTGTCCATGTCTTGTCTGTCTGTGTCTGTATATCTGTGTAAGTATGTATACGTGCCACGCGCGCAGCGTGCGTCAGTGTGTGCGCGTGCGGACGTGCGTGTGTACATGGCCAGCGGGGGTTGGCAGCTTGCCAAGGCTACTGAATGATGATTGGCTGTACAGACAGCTGCGTTCCATTGATCTCAGCTGCCCCTCTGTGTTGCTTTGCAGCTCTGGCAGCTCCCCCCCCCCCCCCGGGGATCAATCTAAAGACTTTTAACGTTTTCCGACATGACAACACAGAATCCGGAGTGTTCCGGCAGGCAGGGAGGGCTGGCTGGCTGTCTGGCTTTCTGGACCCATATAGAAGCTTCAACACCATAATATACTGTGTATAAATAGAACGCAGCTGGAACAGAGGGTACAGACAGACAGAAAAATAAATGTTGCCAAACGGAACCCAGGGCTGGACTGGGACATAAATTCGGCTCTGACATTTTTGGCCCAGACCGGCCCACAACCGATGCACAGGTACTCTACCGCCCCACTCCGTCGAGGCGCATACAAAGTACAGTAAACGTGCATGCCCTTAATACCACCACTTTTACTGAAAAGCATCCCTCCACGTTCTGGGGCCTTGAGTACAGTAAAATAATTGATAACTACACAGCCCATACACAACTACACAACCTCTAAATATGATATTTAGCCTACAGTACTCACTATCATCATACACAACTACAACCCATAATATGATAGTTAGCCTATACGGTACTCACAAACAAGCAGAGTGTGTTGCTCTTACAGTATACGGAGGATGCTGGCTAAAGCACATCATGGCACTGGCAGCACGCTATACCCTGCTCTGGGGAGATCAGCTCCTCTGGAGATGATTTATTGTACCTGGACATACAAACATACACATTACAAACTTGGACATACGAAGTAGAGGACTAAAGGGTGAAAATGAGTCTGCATGCAATCAGAACTTTAGTTTGCTATATAGAAAACAAGGGTAGGCTATAATGAACTGAGAATGCATCTGTTATAGGCTAGAAGATCTATAGGCTGTATGAGGATGGCATAACAGGATATGCCTAACTTATACATAGCAAAGGCTGTAATTTGCGTACTGTGTGTATGCAAATAAGTGATTTTTATTGTAACAGCAAAGTCATTCAGTGTTTTTAATAACAGCTATGTATGACCCTGTGAAAAATTTGAATGGTCAGTAAAAACAATAACACGGTGACTGAAAGAATATGTTTGATAAATGTCCTTTAAGCCCATATGGGCTGATGCCAGATGCCCAGTCCACCCCTGCCGGAACCGAAATTGAACTTGTTGAACAGTTTAGGTTCCAAGTAATGCCATAGACATAGATAGAACATGGTTCAGATGTATATCAGGGTTAAAGTGCTGGAAACTGATTGTGATGCTTTATTAACTTAATTTAGCTGAGAACCCCCTGGAAACCTCTCGAGGACCGACTGGGGGGTCCCCGGACCCCAGTTTGAGAACCACTGGTGTTCACCACACCCCACAGCCACATTAACCCATTAAGACCTGAGGCCGATTAAAAAAATGTCTTAAATTTTTTTGCTATAGACCACCGAAGTCCTGACGTAATTCGTTCATCCCCAGGTTTGCGGAAGTAATTTCTCTATGGAGAATAACATTGGGTCATCTTAGAATCGTCTCATATAAGAATTGTGGTCCAAAAATAAACACACTGTCCCGGCGTTATTGTCAGGGAGGAGGTTCTGTATCGTTTATGATAGTCAGTCACTTATATTTGATACAGTCTGTTTCTGGCGAAAATTTAACTAATTCGGCGGAAGTAACATTAGCGTTTTCTCACCGTCAGTTGATGCTTCATATCCATAAGAGTCAAACCGCCGGGGTCATTTGTTTATTTTTGGAACACAGTTCTTATTTGACGCGATATTAAATACGTCTATGGGATTCAGAACGGGGGTGGAAAACTGCGAACCAGGTAGACAAACAAAGGATGTGTAAATGACGTCAGACTTCGGTGGTCTATATCAGAGGTTCTCAAACTTTTTCATGTCAAGGATCCCCAAAATGATTTGGCCACAGACCCTCATTTAAAAAAAATTGTGCCAGGGACCCCCAGAAGCAAAGATTTGAGTAAAATGTTTCTTTAAAAAAATATATATATATATTCAAAGATCTGCACACATTTTCACGATTTATCAAAAATAGCAGATCTACAAGCTTATAGCGCGGCAGGAAGTGACGCGCTATGAACTTGTATATCTGCTATTTTTGAACAGCCAACCAATGTGCTATACATATATAGCTAAAATCTAAAATGACACAGATGCTTCCCCGGTTTAAATAAGTTAACATGCACTACACAAAAAAAACCTTCACATAAAACTCTCATAACTCTCTCGCAGGACGTAAATATGAAACAGTGGAGATGTAATAATCGGCGGCAGCAGAAATGAATAATGGATTTCGACGTGGAAGCAGTCAGCATCAATCAGGCAGCCTGTGCTGAGTATAAGGTTGCAGGTTTTTTTCGCTCCGGGCACCCAAAAGGAGAGAGAAAGGTACAAACGGTCACCTTTCAGGTACAGCATATGGGTCTTTAACAGGGGGTCCGGGACCCCTAGTATAGGGGGTCCTCAGAGATACTACAGGGGGGTGGGCACATCTTTTTGTGATAGGAAAGAACTAAAATAATAACAACAATTATAATAATGTATTAACCACTTGAAACCTAGAATCCCTATTCTGGGGGGGGACCATTTGCCGACAATAGCAGATCTACAATCTCACAACACATTGCAGCGCGATGCGTTGTGAGCTTGTAGATCGGCTATTTTCGGTATAGAGGGGGAGAGCAGACCAAGTACAGAGCCACACAATTGGCTCTGTACATTTGGCTCTGTATATTTTATACAACATGTAGTGGGTGGGTGGGTGGGGGGGGGGGGGGGTCTCTGCTTCATCTCTCTCTCAGCTAAGGGGTCCTTGGCCTGAAAAACCTTGACGACCCCTGACGTACGGATGCACGTACCTCACCTACCAGGTGGACCATTCTCTGCCCAGCGATCAAGGACGGTATCATCATTATCATGAAGTTGAAGCTGCGGACGTGTAATTGTTTGCGGCATAAAGGTATCAATTATGGAACTATAGATTGGAAGCAGGCACGCAGCGTTAGAGAGTTGTGAGGTTGCAGGCTCTTTTTTCTCTGATGGAGAGGTAACGTGTATTGTATAATGGGGTGCAACAGTGAATTTTAACCGATCAATTTAATTGATAATTAAAACACGACAATCAAACAAAACAGTTAAACGTTTGCTTTTTACACGTACAAAAATCAAGAATAGTGGAAGTAGCTGATCTGCAAGCTTACAACACGTTGCGCCATGCAATTCTTGACCTTGAAGATCGGCTATTTTCTTTATTTTTTGTCGCACAGTGAAGTATGAGATAGGGCTGATAAGTGGTTAATTAGACTAATCAATTTTGAGGATTATAAGAAAATAAAATCATGATCTTTTAATTCTATGAGCATGCACATCTGCTATTTTTTTGTATAAAATAATGGTTAATGGGTTAAAATGATTGTGACGCTATACACTCACTGCCAGACTTATATCTGGCTGTGTGCACCCACTGCCAGCGTTTTTTCGATTTTTCTAACCTTTTCAAGTAGTCACAGAATATTTATCTCAGTGTGATCGATCGATCCCCTAATGGTTGCTAATCACGGCGGGTTTCACTGTGCTTCCGTGAAGAAGAAAAAAATGTCATCGCGACCTCCCGTTCGCTTGTTATACGCCGTTGAAAATAACATTAGGATTAGGATGCATAACACAAAAGAAGTAAAACAAATAAGAGATACTGTTACAGTTAAACCCTCCAGAAATAATCAGCAAAATGGCGCATAATTATGCAGGGGTTTTTCAAAAAGGCCGCATCGCACCACATCGCATAATATGTGCATTACATCGCATAATATGTGCATCGCATCCCATAGCATCACATAATATGCGCATCGCAGGATTTTAGCCCGCATAATCAAGGATTTTTGCCCGAGTTTTTCTGGAGGGTCTATACAGTGCAGAAGAGAAAAGAAAAGGGGAAAAAAGAAAAATAACTCAATCAAAGGCAGCGGCAAACCTGATGGCTGCTTGGCGCAAAATGCATTTCCACAAGGACAAATAAGGCATCCAAGCATTAGATGAATTGAAAGAATCTTTCAATGAAAATAATTGCTGGTTGCAGCCCTATAACGATTAAGATAAACAGATAGGAACTATGTTGGTATGCATGTGTGTGTGTGTGTGTGTGTGCCTAGATTTGGCCTTGGAGCTTGATGATAGTCTTGTCATACGATGCACATTATTTAGCATAATATGGATTCTTTATGGACGGAACCCGGGAGAGTCAAAGCTTTGCTCACGTTCCGCGCGTCACTCTGACTTATTGAATAGACCGACCTTACTGTGTGAATGGGGGCTTTGTGTCTGTGCGTGTGTGTGCTTGTGTGCGTGTGCGTGTGCGTGTGTGTGTGTGTGTGGGGTGGGAGTTGGGGAACATGAGTTCAAGGATTGTATCTTATTGACATAAACATCCGCTCTCATTAACCTTTTCAATCCGGGAAAGCATCTGTGGCACTTTTTTTTGCATTTGCTATTCAAAAATAGGATTTAGAAGATGTTTGTAGAATCGGTCAGTGTTTCCTCTGGCACGGCAGTGTATCCTAATCCGCGGGACTGCACGCGCTCTCCCTTCAGGTCGTAATGGTTTAATACATTTCATTTGAATACCTCTATGCTGTCCCTTTCCCTCGGCCTGCACACACACACACACACGCACGCACACACACACACACACACACACACACGTCACACACACACACACACACACACACACACACACACACACACACACACACACACACACACACACACACACACAAATTGGATGGAGCACGCATGGTCCATTGTGTGTGTGTGTGTGTGTGTGTGTGTGTGTGTGTGTGTGTGTGTGTGTGTGTGTGTGTGTGTGTGTGTGTGTGTGTGTGTGTGTGTGTGTGTGTGTGTGTGTGTGCGCGCGTGTGTGCGCCTACATTACTATATTACTGTACTTGTGCGGGCTAAATGTCCCCACAAGTAGAATTACAGAAATACACATCCCGAGGATCATTTTACTGCTCCTCACAAAGACAAATACTTTTTATAGACTTTGGCTTACAATTGGGAAGAGATTCAGCTTTGATTTTGTGTGTTAGGATTTGTCATTTAGTTACGTGCCAGTATTGTGCACAGGAAAATTGCTGATCTACAAGCCCACGTAGCTTGTAGATCAGCTATGTTTGGCTTTAGGGTTAGGGCACAAAAGACAAAAAGAAAGAGAGAAATAAATGGTATTCAATCAGTGTCCTAAAGCATTGATGTCCTCATAAGTATGGTTATACAAACGCGCACGCGGGCATGTGTGTGTGTGTGTGTGTGTGTGTGTGTGTGTGTGTGTCTGTGAGATAGTGATGTATAAATTCAAGGATGAACATGCACTTGCAAAGTGCATGTTCATCTGTGTGCATGAAAGCATTATAAACCTTTGCTCCTATCATACATTCATTATGCCGTGCTCTACGTCCGTCCATGCCTTTCATAGAGACCCTGTGAACCAAACGCTATTATATTATACAGTGTCTACTCTGTATGCTGTGAATCAATTTAAAGGGCTGTCCAAACCAAGAACGATATCCATAACGATCACTCAGCTTGTTTAATAACTCGTTGTCCAGAATAGGGAGACTATACTTCATGTGATTGAAGTAAAAGATTTGTGTTGTATAAAAGTATTTGACCGCAGACCCCCATCTGAGAGTATTTTGTGCCAGGGACCCCCATAGAAGATTTGTGATGTTAAAATTAATCAAAAATATTAAAGATTTTTCCATTTTTTTCTTTTCTTTTAACAGCAGATCTACAAGCTCACAACGCATCGCATCGCAACACGTTGTGAGCTTGTAGATATATATCGGGATTAAAGATATGAAGTGGTTGAACTGATTTTGATGCTTTATCAAAACTATTTGGTGGGGACCCCCTGGAACCCCCCTAAGGACCCCCAGGGGGGTCCCCGGAACTCCACTTTAAGATCCACTGATTACTGTATGTGTTTGTTCATCATCATTCAAAATCAGTGGTGGAAAGTAGCTAAGTACATTTACTTAAGTACTGTACTTAAGTAAAATGTTGAGGTATTTGTACTTTACAGGGGTATTTCCAATTTTCAATACTTTTACTTCTACTCCACTACATCTCAGAGGCAAATATTGTAGTTTTACTCCACTACAATTATTTGCTATTTATTAGTTACTTTTTTGTTTTTGATTATGTTTTTGAATATTATTACAAAACATGCATTAACCAATTCAACCATATAGATTTCGGCCATTTGAAAATAGCCGATCTACAAGCTCACAATGCGTTGCGATGCAATGCGACGCATTGTGAGCTTGTAGATATTTTCAAAAGATTTTAGTACATTTTATACATTTCAAAAGTTGTCTGCATAATGAGTACTTTCTACTTTTGTACTTCAAGTATATTTTGATACCAATACTTTAAGTCAATTTTGAATTACAGACTTTTACTTGTAACAGAGTATTTCTATATTGCAGTATTGCTACTTTTACTTAAGCAAAACATTTACATAACATCAGTACTTTTTCCACCACTGTTCAAAATTATGAAGAGTTGGTAGGCTCGAAACGTCACGTCCAATGCTGTAAGCTGAGGGAACCAAATAAATGTTTAAGCTTTGGAGCATGACCCAGTGTGCGGATTCTGACCTCAGCCCAGCACCATGGTTATTTAGTGAGTGGATGTGCATGCTTTATTGTTTGTTTGTTTCTGTCTATCATCATTGACATGCCTCCTCCTGTGTCCTCCCGTATAACAGAGACTGGAGACGGACCTCTCCTATTGGATGGATCGTTCGCGGTCCAGCGATCAAGGACGCCAGCATCATTACGACGAGAACGCTCCCATCGGCCCCCTGGATCCCGCCAATTACCGCCACGGCGCCAACGTCAATTATGACTACTACTAATGATGGACATCCCCACGGGCACCAGCGCCCCCCCACCTGCCATTCACCTTGTTGCTGCTGGATTCTGATTTTAATCCGTCAAGAGTTTCATGGTTTGGCAAATAAAACAAAGGGCAATGCGCAGAAAGTCTAACAAGCTCACATCGTTCTGTATTGTGGATTTGTGTATTGTCGCTGTCGAGTCTAAACGTTGCAGGTCCAAAACCCATTACTATAAAGCAGTGGTTCTCAAACTTTTTCATGTCAAGGGACCCCTAAAATTGATATGTATTTGGCCGCGGACCCCCATCTGAATTTTTTTTGAGTGCCAGGGACTCCCAGAAGAGAAGATTTGTGTTGAAAGAAATTCAAAGTTATTCAAAATTGTCGATGTTTTTCAAATTATTAACCACTGTTAAGCTCTTGTATGATGAAGTAGGGCGTTCATTTCCGGAAAAAAAACGTAAAAAGCTGAAATATGGAGAAATTAGGTTTCTGCCCAAACAGCGATGATGAATGAAACCTCCCATCGGTGCCAAAAAAATGATTTGTCAGGTAAACCGTCATCATTGATGTCACGTTCCTATTCAACTGACAATGTGCTGTTTGGTTACTTAATTAATTGATTGGTTATTTAATCAAATAATGGTTCATTGATTTGGTAAACCCTCAACAATACACATACATTATTTCCATGCAGTGTATTGCATAGTGTCTACATGAGCTTTGAGCAGACAGACATTTACATATAAATGTACAGAAAACCGAGGCTGCAGAAGATTACAGGAAACATACCATTTGGAATCCACACCCCATGAATTACACGCACGCACGCACGCACGCACGCACGCACGCACGCACGCACGCACGCACGCACGCACGCACACACGCACACACACACACACACACACACACACACACACACACACACACACACACACAAATGATAATCATAAAAATCAGGCATGAGTAGATAAAGAGAAATCAAACACAGCTGTGTGTTCCTCTCTCCTTCCCCACATCCTTATCTCTGTCTCTCTCAAACACACGGACGCGCGTTTGTATTAATTCAATTCCATTTTTATTTCAGACCCAAGGGAGATCCATATCACAATAAAAACACAATACAATAAAACATAATAGAAAAAGATATACAATAAAAAGACTTCCACTCTATTCAGTTTCGAACATACAGACAAGTGCGCCAATGGTTCCACAGTCTAGAGGAGAACCTGACAGAACTACTGCATGTATAGGGTTAGTTATGACAACAATGATGTAATTTACTGACTCAGATTCCCTACACATAAATCTATACATAAGATTGCGCAGAGCAGGTTAGCCAAGTATTGGCATCAAAATATAGTTAAAGTACCAAAAGTAAAAGTACTAACATGAAAATAGCAGATCTACAAGCTCACAACTTGTGAGCTTGTAGATCGGCTATTTTCAAATAGCCCATATAAAACAGGGCTAAAGTGGTTAATGTATGATTTATGATATAATAATTTATATCTGCAAAGTAACTAGTAACTAAAGTTTTCAAATCATTGTAGTGGAGTAAAAGTACAATATTTGCCTCTGAGATGTAGTGGAGTAGAAGTAAAAGTATTGAAAATTGGAAATACTCCGGTAAAGTAAAAGTACCTCAAAATTGGGAGGCCACGAAGGCCATGACCGTCGTTGTCCCTCAGTTTGGCCTTGTGCCCCTCAAAGAAATTGCATGCCTTGAGGCCACAGTGGCCTCAATGCCCCTGTTTCTTTCTTGTCAATATGTAGACACCAGTGTCTCTTTCTTGTCATGTATCCACAAGTTTCCTTATGGGCATCACTTCCTGTAGGAATGTGAATTGAATGACTGACTAGTGTCCACATCTTTAAACCAATCCAGTGACTTTGATTGGTGCAGGGCTGAGCATGGATAAGATTGTAAATACCATCATTTATTTATTTCACTGCAGATAGTCTACATATTACATTGAAAATTGCCCCTAAAATTACGAAATTATAAGCAACTGTGACTCGTCTGATGCTGCCTTGCTTGTAGCGACACCACAGGTGGGCAGCATACAGAGACGCACACAGACACACACATGCACCCACGTGCATGCGTGCGTGCGCACGTACATACACATCAGGCTATATGCGAGGCTGAGCCTCCACTTGTGCTTGAGTGCTGGGAGCCATGCAGGGTAAATATTTAGATTGTACATTATTGCTTCCAAAGCCCGGGCTTACAGCTCGGTCAACACGCAGAAGGTCAATGCATCATCTTTCGTCGCCAGACAGACCTGCCCCACGCATGCATGCACGCACGCACGCACGCACGCACGCACGCACGCACGCACGCACGCACGCACGCACGCACGCACGCACGCACGCACGCACGCACGCACGCACGCACGCACGCACGCACGCCCTGTTGTCATCCTCTAATAGTAATTAGTCCAGCGATTACGCAGATTTCCCTTATAGCCTACTGTATACTGTATGTCCCACTAGTTGGGGGACTAGTGGGACAACTGAACTGTCATTGTCTCCGCCAGGCCGAAAGGCATGGCGAGAGAGTATGTTTTGCCCCCTGTCCGTCCGTCCGTCCGTGCGTGTGTCCTTCCGTCCGTCCGTGTGTCCGTCCTTCTGTCTGTGACCAGCTAATCTCCGCCACCGTTGGCCCGGTCGCTGCGAAACTGCGCACACCCACTCCCTGGATGCCACTGCAGAACCTCTGCCCCACATTTTTGTCATAGCGCCACCATGAGGCCGACTTTTGATGAGTGATCAACACTCATTTATTTATGAATGGATCAAAATACATTCATTCAGAATTTCAGGGTGTAGGCCTATATGTGTGTGCATGCATGTATGTGTGTGCGCGACCGCACGTGTGTTTATGTGTGCGTATGAGGTGTTACATTCAGAATGTCAGTATGTGCTTCCTAATACCACCGGCAGTCCCCGGCCAACAGGTTGAGAATCACTGGTTAAATTCAGTGGTGGAAAAAGTACTCAAATGTTTTACTTAAGTAAAAGTAGCGCTACAACATTGTAACAATACTCTGTTACAGGTAAAGGTCTGTTATTTAAAATTCATTTGAGTAAAAAAGTTTTGGCATCAAAATATACTTAAAGTAGCAAAAGTAAAAAAATATTATGCAGAATGTCCCATTTTCAAATTTTTTTAATATTTTGAAAATAGCAGATCTATAAGCTCACAACGCGTCACAACGCGTCTCATCGCGGCGCGTTGTCAGCTTGTAGATCGCCTATTTTCAAATAGCCGATGTATAGGTTTTAAGTGCTCATGTGCCTTAATAGTCGCTTGCTTGTTTTCATGGACTTAGTTGCTTATTTATCTTGCAAAATCTAGCAACAATGATTATTGGCACAACAGTGACACGGACAGGAACGAGGCGGAGCCGAGTTCCGCAAGCATCACTGAAGTGCCAATAATCACGGTGAAGCTCCCTCGAGTGTAATATTGCGATTATACAACAGTTACCATCAAAATAAACGTTCTGCGAGTGTTATCTCTCACTCTGTTATCCAGGAAATACATGGGGTCTGACAGAGACAGAGTCCCTGTTTACTCAGCCAGTCCATTCAGCGCTAGACAACTTTTCCCAAACTGAAGAGAGAAACAAAACTGTTAACTCAGTGTCATTGTAATTAAGATATTCAATAGAAATTCAAAATGTTTTAATGGCAGATTTAGCTACTACGTCTGCAAACTTAGCCAAGCCACTTAGCCGGCTCTGCCGAGACTCAGCACAGCTGATTTTATATTTTGATTAGTTTCATTTGAGAACGGCTAGGTGTGCTGTGCACAGCGTTGCCATGTCTGCTTAGTGCTTATTATAGGCGACTTTGGGTTTCTATATTTTTTTAAATAGCAGATCTACAAGCTCACAACGCGTCGCATTGCGACGCGTTGTGAGCTTGTAGATCGGCTATTTTCAATATATAGAGTAGAGTGCCCTGGTTGCTTCTTTTGGGCTTGTTTTCCTAGACCTGGCTGCTTATTTCTCACACAAAATCTGGCAACACTGGCTGTGCACGCTCGTTTGAGCACGGGTAGCCTATTTCAGCCAATCGGATTGCTTGGTCGGAACGACCTGTTGTATATTTGACAGTAAGAATTTTACTTTGACGCTGTGGCATTCATTTGCACCGTGCATGTGTGCGTCAGCTACAGAGGTTACATCTAGGGGTGAGGACTGCGAATGCTGCAGCAGACACAAAATCAATCATTGATTTGTGCCGCCCTAATAGAATAGAAACACATTCCTGTATTTGTATTCTCGCTGCCTACATTTCCCTCACCTATTGATTGTTAATTTACCACTACCTGCTGATTGACAATTGACTGCCACCTGTGTCTAGTCTCAAGTGCGTGGGTGTGTGGGTACATATGTGTGAGTGAATTTAGGTCTGAGCAAGGTGAAATTAACAGGGTGAAACCTGCTAATTGGGACCAATGGATCAGTGGTTCTCAAACCTTTTCATGTCAAGGACCTCCAAATTGCTAAGTTTTTTTTTTTTGTGCCACAAACCCCCAATCTGAAAATGTTTTGTGCTAGGGACCCACAGAAGAATATGTTTGTGTAAACATTATTTTGTAATTACAAATTTTCTTTCCAAACTTCTTCAATATTTTTCAAATACCATATTAAAATTGGTTTAAGGGAGAACTGGCCGGCGGGCGGACCTCTGACGTCACGCTCATGTCACCATGAATAAGCCATAGCCATAATAGATGTTCCCAATGGAGCTATGCCCAAATATGGAGTGTGTTGTCTAACCTCAATGGTCATCATGGCATCAGCAAACAAATCAGTCAGCTCCATATGGGTACAAAAGGGGGCATGCCCATATATGGGCATATACCGATGACATCAGGGATCTCCATATACAGGCATAAGAGGGACAAGGACTGACAGATACAGAGATCTCCATATATGAGCATATCAGTCAGATAGGCAGTGTGAAGACCTCTAGTTAATAGCAGATGTTCAAGCTCGCAGCACAGCACAAAGTGACGCACTGTGGGCTTGTAGATCTGCTACTTTAGAAAAGCCAAATAGATAAAGTGGTTAAAATGATTGTGATGCTATAATAACTAATTTTGCCAGGGACCCCCTGGAACGTGTTTGGATAAAAAAATATATAATTTCTTACTCTTTGCATTTTTACTTTATCACCGTCAACGTCAGCTGATGCTTCATGCTTCATTTATTCATATATGAATAAAAGATTTGCCTATGGGCGATTTCAATTGAACAAATCAGTCATGACTCATGACAGCCTTGATTAGACATTAGAGTCAGCTTGTGTGTTTTAGTCAGTTTTTAGTGTTTGATGTGATGAGCTGTGCTTTTCTCCCAACTGACTGTGCGTGTTCATGACAAGAAAGTAAGTGTCGTTTTTGTTTATTGTTGAATATGGTGCTTTCCTTTACATTTAACTGTCATGCCTGTTTATACTGTGTTTTTTAGACTGTTAGACCTGAGGGTCTGTAATAAGTTTGATTGCGAATTACTTGTATGAAGGTTTGAACAGTCTTACAGTATACTCTTGAGTAAAGAGACTGAACCAACCAACTGTAGCCCTCCGCTGATTATCTGACCGGAGTCACCATATCTCACTGTTACCAGATATGTGAGCGGGTACAGTGCTTTAGGCCGCAAGGGGGCATTTTTCATTTTATTACAGATTGTTGAAGTACAGAATATAAGCTTTCATATGATGTATCATTCATTGAAATTGGAACACATTTGAAGAAGATGTGACCATTTGAATCTTGTTATCTATAATAGTCCAAACTGAGATAATCCCTTCTAAAGAATTTCCACTTCTAAGCACCGCTCAGCTCCAGGTAATGGGCGTGAACAATGGGTAATTTATTCAGCCTAGCCACTCCTCTAATCACTCCCCCATTTTTGGATTTTTACTGTGGAAAGTAACTAAGTACATTTACTCAAGTACTGTACTTAAGTACATTTTTTTTGTATTTTATACATAGGCTATTTGAAAATAGCTGATCTACAAGCTCACAATGCGCATTGCAACGTGTTGTGACATTTGACACCAATAATATTGTACTTTTACTCAAGTACATTTTGAATTCCTGACGTTTACTTGTTACTTTTACGTAAGTCAAATATTTGAGTACTTTTTCCACCACTGGTCTACTTTTTTGGAAACACTGGTATGATTGTCTCTTGTAATAGCTGATGTTTTTATGGTGTAGTGGTGTTCTTTTTGTAGTATACCTAAACCTAACCCTGACCCTAAGGTAAGTGGGGAACATAGAACCTGGGGAACTCTATACCAGTGCATTTGTAGAGGCCCTAGACCTCTGTTACTGATACTACTGATCAAATATTACCCCACTACAATAAGTGAATGTTGCTCTGTCAAGAGTTAAAGTAGGCTACTGGAGAACGTGCTTAATTTCACCCATTAATTAATTTAAACCCAACTCCTCGTGGAAAATCCTGGAGAGCCAATCAAAGTTAAGGAGCCCAGAGGGCTTGGGTGAATAATATGAAAAGAAATAAAAGTCTTGTGAGGTATCTAACTAGGGGTTTTCAGGGGTGCTGAATCCATTCCAACCATTATTTTTGAGTAAAAATGTCTCCCTGGCCATCTAATATTGGTATATTGGTTCTTGTTAGTGTATAATCAGTGTATAATCAATGGTAGGGGATTGGGGTGTTGTTGAATTGATTCTATTCTGAAAAATAAAATAAGAAAATATTGCTAAACACTTGATAAGAGTGTACACCTACTGTGCACATGCTCAGTGGGATACACTGGCCCTCATTTATCAACGCGGTGCAGCCCAAATAATGGGCGTAGGGCGAGATCACCGCACCTTTCGGCATTTATCAATATATCCTGACGTGGGCTTCATCCTACCATACGCTGAGATCTCACGTCTGGTCGAGACCAGTTGTTGACGTTGGCTGCGCCCGTTTATTCCATTCTAGACCTGCGGAGCAGCATTGTCTGACTGTCTGACAGGCATCTGGACACATAATCCACTCCTAAATGTATATCTACACACTAATAATTAATCCCTGTGAAAATATAACATTTTATAAAGTCATTTAAACAAACTGCTTTAACAGTCATTCAGTTGCATTGGCTATTTAAATAGCAGATCTGCAAGCTCAAAAACGGGTCGCATCGCGACGCGTTGTGAGCTTGTAGATCTGCTATTTTCAAAATATAGCCTACGAGCGCTTTTGCGTCGGGACTCGGGAGTCCCGCGGTCGGGACTGCCGACGATCTTTTCATGGACAGTGAGGTGTACAAACTTACAGTAGCTTGTCCTATGTTATGGAGTTATGTCATAGAGAGTTTTGAAATCTACAACCTGGATGGGTTAACGATATAAACCCGACGCTCCAATCTCTTATTAACGGGACGGACCGAAACTGCCGTCTCACGGGGAATATCCTACATGACTGCTTGTGCACTGCTCGGTATGGGTTAAATAAATAAATATACAAACGTATTCCATTCATGGCGATGTGATTGGTATCATAATATGTCATTCATGTAGGCTACAAGCCTACGTGACAAAGATTGTACCGCTACGGTAGGGATTACAATACATGAAAAACACAGCTGGGCGGGCGTGTGTGTGTGTGTGTGTGTGTGTGTGTGTGTGTGTGTGTGTGTGTGTGTGTGAGAGAGAGAGAGAGAGAGAGAGAGAGAGAGAGAGAGAGAGAGAGAGAGAGAGAGAGAGAGAGAGAGAGAGAGAGACAGGGGGGCGTGTGCGTGTGCGTGTGTGGCGAGGCAGGCGGGGGAAACTCTTTCTCATTGGCTTTTGATGTCTTTGGTCGTATTCTGGTCCTTCTTCATGTCGTAATATATGTCGTCTAGCGACTTCAAGTCCCCAGTCATCACCGCGTCGCTTTGCTCTCTGCATCAAACTCCTTTTCAGTTGGTCCTGGTAGACATTATCAGGTGCACGATACAACTGCCGAGATCTGTCTGGATAAAAGGTAGCCACATACAGTATGTGCATGATTAAATTATTTTACTTTGAGAGGAAGCCTACAATGAGGAGCAAGAAAAACAATTACAAAATTCATTTGAATCTTACATACAAAAGACTTACCAGGGTTTCTTTTCAATGTGCCAACATTGATACCTTCATTGCAAAGGATGCAAGTATTATGGTAGATCAAGTGTGCCAGCTAGCACTTGAACTACTTGACCCAGACAATGCCCTGCATCTTTTCTTCCTGCCTGGCCGTTGGTCTTGCTCATCTTGCTCTAAAGAATAGATTATGTTTAAAGTTTTTATTAAATTATGATGTCACTCACAACATAGAATAGGATTGAAATCTGCAAGTGGCAACTTTCATCACAGTGAAAAAAACGTACGATTTCCAGTGGATATACCTCTTGCACGACTGTATAGCTCGGTTTTGCATTCCAAATGGTATCTTAGTTTGGGGTCATCTCAGTTTTTCCAGTCCTCATGTAGTCTTCTGATTAATGCTGCATCATCCACACTCTCAGAATAAGACAAAATATGTGCATAGCCTTTTTGGGTGACTTTTGAGAGCTTTTGAATCTCAGTCTCAGGACCACCACAGATGAAGCACCTTAAGCCACAAGCTACAGAATCCTCTTCCATGTTGTCTACTAAAAGACAAGTGTCATGATTGTTTAACTAATGGTTGTTCAATGTAAGCAATAAAGGCTAGAGAAAATTGACATCTAAATTCACAGTAATCAAAAGTTTTGCCAGCAGAGGAAAATAAATGCCAAAAAGTAGATAAACTACCGTACCTTAAAATCGTCCAGAAATATTTTCCAGGATGCAACACTCCCGCTCCTTCCCCACATGCAGACAGTGTATCCCACTGAGCATGTGCACAGTGGCCCTCATTTATCAACGCGGTGCAGCCCAAATAATGGGCGTAGGGCGAGATCACCGCACCTTTCGGCATTTATCAATATATCCTGACGTGGGCTTCATCCTACCATACGCTGAGATCTCACGTCTGGTCGAGACCAGTTGTTGACGTTGGCTGCGCCCGTTTATTCCATTCTAGACCTGCGGAGCAGCATTGTCTGACTGTCTGACAGGCATCTGGACACATAATCCACTCCTAAATGTATATCTACACACTAATAATTAATCCCTGTGAAAATATAACATTTTATAAAGTAATTTAAACAAACTGCTTTAACAGTCATTCAGTTGCATTGGCTATTTTAAAATAGCAGATCTGCAAGCTCAAAAACGGGTCGCATCGCGACGCGTTGTGAGCTTGTAGATCTGCTATTTTCAAAATATACGAGCGCTTTTGCGTCGGGACTCGGGAGTCCCGCGGTCGGGACTGCCGACGATCTTTTCATGGACAGTGAGGTGTACAAACTTACAGTAGCTTGTCCTATGTTATGGAGTTATATCATAGAGAGTTATGTAGGCTACACAACCTGGATGGTAAGGATATAAACCCGACGCTCCAATCTCTTATTAACGTGACGGACCGAAACCACTGCCGCCCGTCCGAGTCTCACGGGGAATATCCTACATGACTGCTTGTGCACTGCTCGGTATGGGTTAAATAAATTAATATACAAACGTATTCCATTCATGGCGATGTGATTGGTATCATAATATGTCATTCATGTAGGCTACAAGCCTACGTGACAAAGATTGTACCGCTACGGTACGATTACAATACATGAAAAACACAGCTGGGCGGGCGTGTGTGTGTGTGTGTGTGTGTGTGTGTGTGTGTGTGAGTGAGAGAGAGAGAGAGAGAGAGAGAGAGAGAGAGAGAGAGAGAGAGAGGGGGGGGGGCGTGTGCGGCGAGGCAGGCGGGGGAAACTCTTTCTCATTGGCTTTTGATGTCTTTGGTCGTATTCTGGTCCTTCTTCATGTCGTAAAATCGGGGCGTTTTGAGAATATTTAAGGGCGTGTTATTTAAATGACGCTAGGTTCCAGCCGTGACATTTATCAAGCCTGGGACCAAATGTAGGCTCGGATCAGCTGTGTAGGATTCGTTGATAAATGTGACTTCGACGTTGGTGTACGGCCGAATATATGGAAAAATATAAGCCGGTTTATAAGCTGCGTTGATAAATGAGGGCCAGTAGGTGTACACTCTTATCAAGTGTTTAGCAATATTTTCTTATTTTATTTTTCAGAATAGAATCAATTCAACAACACCCCAATCCCCTACCATTGATTATACACTGATTATACACTAACAAGAACCAATATACCAATATTAGATGGCCAGGGAGACATTTTTACTCAAAAATAATGGTTGGAATGGATTCAGCACCCCTGAAAACCCCTAGTTAGACACTTCACAAGACTTTTATTTCTTTTCATATTTTTCACCCAAGCCCTCTGGGCTCCTTAACTTTGATTGGCTCTCCAGGATTTTCCACAAGGAGTTGGGTTTAAATTAATTGAGAGGTGATTCTAGACACCTATAAGAACACATTGGTGAAGAAAGCTATTGGTAGTAAATTTTTTCACAGATGGTCTAAACATTTTGCTAAAATTCCCTAGCTATGTGGAATATAAGCTAGAAACTGCAGGCTTTCTATCCCTGGAAAGTTAGCATAATATAATGGAAGATTTTCTACAATATTATCATGAGCATTAGTGAGGACCAATTATATGAAGATAGGTTATGAATGGGTGAGGTCGTCCTTTAAGTACCCAAAAAGTGCAAATGACAAACTACATATTTTTATGTCAATGCAATGCAATTGAAAGCAAATGGGGGATTAACCACTTTAAACCCCAGTGTGCCTGGGGAGGAACATTCGCCAAAAATAAGCTTTTAGATTGGCTATTTTTGGTGAAGAGATTTGGTGTAGACGGAAAAAACTATGGTCCAAGTACTCAGACTGGAGGGTTTAAGTCATTGGCTCCGAAAGTGGCCGTTTCCAGGGGGTCTCCAGCAAAAGTAGTTAACATAATGTCACAATCATTTTATCCATTTATATGTTGGCTGTTCAAAAACAGCCAACATCCTCTAGGGGTCCCTGGCACAACATATTTTCCGATGGGGGCCCGCGGCCAAATACTTAGCATTTTGGGGGTTCCTTGACATGAAAAGGTTTGAGAACCACTGATTTAAGTGGTTCAGTGTTGAACTCTTGGGCCCTGAGGATGGAGGCTTGCTGGTGGGCTGATGGATGAAGCGGGTGTATTGAGTGTATACAGTTTCAGGGCTGTAAGAGGATATGGATCCAAATACTAGAGGACAGAAGTCCTGAGCTGAGCGTGCTCCACTGTCAGTTGATTAACCTGAGGCCTATTCTACACATTTTCTAAATCCAGTTTTCTGAAAAACGTACATTGCAATATCAGTGGTTCTCAAATGTTGTCATGTCAAGGACCCCCAAAATGTATTTGGCCGCGGACCCCCACCTCAAAATATGTTTTGTTCCAGGGATCCCCTTAACTAAAGATTTTAGTTAAAATGTAAAAAAAAATATATATATATATATATATATATATATATACATATACATTTCTTTTTCTTTTTTCCACAACTTTTAAAGATTTTTCGAAAACAGCAGATCTACAAGCTCATAACACAGCATGAAGTGACATACTATAATAATAACTTGAATTTATATAGCGCCTTTCTGAAACCCAAGGACGCTTTACAGTACACAAAATAAACAGGTCAGGGGCAGCCACTATGAGCTTGTATATCTGCTGTTTTTCAATGGCCAACCAATGTGCTATATAAGATCTAAAATGACACAGACGCTTTCCCGGTTTTAATGGGTTAAGAGATGTACAGATGGGTATAAACTCTCAGTGAACAGTCTATAGAAACAGTCTGCACTCACAAGGTGAATTTTCTTTCCATTTTTTTATTTACCGCAGCAGCAGTCATGACAAACCGACGCATTTTGGCTACTCAGGCCTTCATCAGCGTTTCGAAACGCTGATGAAGGCCTGAGTAGCCGAAACGTAGCCGAAACACAACTGTTTCTAAAGACTGTTCCACACACTGCAAAGACTTCAATGGGTCAAAGAACAAACCATTGCATCTAGCATTGAGCTTTTAATTGCTGCTTTGTTCTTTGGTTGTGTGATAATAAAGTGTCAAATGGATTTTTTTGGTAATCTGGCTGATTATCCTGAAAGAGAAGTTCTGGAATCTGAAGGTATTTCTAGGTCCGGGGCTGCAGCTATGAATAATTTTCTTAGCGAATACCGATTACTCCAATGGTTACTTTTTTCGATTAATCGAGAAGCGAGCGTTTTATGTATTTCAAAGCTCAAAACGCATCGCAATGTGACACATTTTGAGCTTGTAGATCGGCCATTTGGTGTAAACGTAAAGAAGCAGTCTGAGTGCAGTTGTAAATCAAGTCCTTTTCACCAAGACTAGAGGGTTTACAATGTACAATTCAGACATTTAACAGATGCTCTCTTAATCCAGAGCGATTTACAGTAAGCAAGGTAAACACAAGGTAATACATCAAATGCCTAGAGATGGTAGGATCATGGGTAAACCAAAAAGTCTATCATCCACTCACCAGTCCCTGGACCCCACTTTGAGAATCACTGGTTTAAATTACATTTTAAGACTTAAACCCACTTAAACTTCAAGTGGATGCAGAGTAAGACAAAGTAGTGTGAGATATACAGCTGATACAATAATTACATCAGGGGGGAAAAAAACTGACATTGTCAACAATGATGCAACAACCGGACTTATAGTTCTTGTTGTGGGAAAATAAGAGGCAGCCAAAAAGTGTGTTTTTATTCCTCTCATTTTTCTATTCAGCATAAGGTGCTCTTAGACAGGGAGACATATACAGTACAGTACATTATGCTTTTTCCTTTACATGCGATTGTGTACAGACACATATACAAACATACAGTATACAGGGCTTCACAGCCAACATAACAACAATACCAGTGGTTTAAAAACTCCCACTTGGAACTTTGGCTCCCTCTCACTTCATCATGTAGGCCTAATAGAATATATCATGAAAATAATTGACTCTTCACACACAAATTGACACTTCTACAAAATGTCTAGGGTCGTCATAATAATAATGAGAAAAAAGGTGTTGATAATGATAAAACTAAATAAATAACTGTACGTTTTAGGAGTCTGCAGTTCCCACAGAGATTAATCATATTCATGAGGGCATGAAATCCTCCACCATACTGTATGTATATCCACTAATCAGGGTTTCTCTGAACCCTGACAGAAGTTCTTAACATAATTGTGTCATTAATGTTCAACTCTAATCCCTCTCTGAAGCAAAGGGTCAGAGGTGTGTGTGTGTGTGTGTGTGTGTGTGTGTGTGTGTGTGTGTGTGTGTGTGTGTGTGTGTGTGTGTGTGTGTGTGTGTGTGTGTGTGTGTGTGTGTGTGTGTGTGAGAAACGTCCCCACAAGGATACGTTTACAATTTGAAAACAGATTCAGGTTGGGGTTAGAATTAGAGATTATAGGCTTAGGGGTTGGAATTAGAGTAAAACATGATTTATACATAGGTGCGTGCCAGTGTCGTGCACCGGAAAGCCGATCGGCTATTTTCCGTCTCTAGGCTTACAGTAAAAAATGCCCAAAAATGGCATTCATAAAATTGTCGTTCTAAAATGTTAATGTCCTCACAAGTATAGTAATACAAATATGTGTGTGTGTGTGTGTGTGCTTGTGTTACTATGCTTGTGAGGTCCAAATGTCCCCACAAAGTAACAAAGTATAGGTCAATGTACATCCATCATTGTGAGGAAAATATTTCCATGCGCTGAAAGCTGTGGATTTAAAAGCTCACAGTGCGTTGCATGTTGTGACTTTGATGCTTGTAGATTTTTGGCTTTAGGGCTATAGGGCAAATTGTCCTTCTAATACGTAAGGGGGTCGTGTTTTTTCCATTACTTTTTTCATTATTTATTTTATAATTTTTCGGGATAATGAAAATAATAAAATAAATAAATAAAATATATAAAAAAAGTAATTGAATAAACCCCCTCACATATTAGAAGGACAATATCAGTCACCAGAACCAAGGACGCGTGTTTTCGATGAATCTATCATGGTTAAAATAGTTCGAAGTTACGATGGGTTTGTATAGGAAGGGGGCATGTCTGTTAAAATGAATATCAAATATCTAAATACTGAATCAAGCAATTTAAAAACTGTCTGGGGTGCTCACAAAAGCCTGAGTACACGTGAAAATGACCCAAAACATGTTTGAAAGTGAAATATCCCTTAACATTGTCGAAACGCACATCTTTTCCCTCGTCATGTTCTGCAGAGTCAGAGAAGAGCTCATTACCAATGTATGAGCAGGAAATGGCAAGAGAATATTTCTGAAGTGTCCCAAAGGACACAAGCAAATCAATGATGCTCTTCAATTACAAACTTTACAGTAGATTGAATCTAAGGCAGCTTTGTTAGCAGGCAGTGTGTGTGTGTGTGTGTGTGTGTGTGTGTGTGTGTGTGTGTGTGTGTGTGTGTGTGTGTGTGTGTGTGTGTGTGTGTGTGTGTGTGTGTGTGTGTGTGTGTGTGTGTGTGTGTGTGTGTGTGTGTGTGTGTGTGTGTGTGTGTGTGCGCGCGCGCGAACAATATATTTCTGTCCACATAAGGGAGAGCACACAAATATTATAGGTGCAGTAAGGTTACATTCACAAAATCATGGCATATGTCTTCATGATACAATAAGCATGTCACTCAGTACTCTGCGTATAAGTATGGCGGCTGTCAATTATAGCAGAGACAGCCCAATATTGCCAGCCTTTTTGCGTCCTTTTTGGAAGTTGTTGAAACCCTCTAACAACCAGTCTGTGGGTATGTCCTAGCCTAGATCACCAGAGGAAACAAAAGTTCTTAGTCTCGCACTGTCGCTTGGTGTTAAAGCACTCTCTGTAGTCGTTCTCATGGGCCTGGAAGTCCAGCCATTGCTGTTCTGACAGCGCATGGACATACCGCTGGAAGGCCGCTGGGTCTATTGCCTCTCTTCCCTGTAGCTGTTCACGGGAGGGGCCGTCAGCGTCGGCTGTTGGTAGATTCTACCGGTGAGTATTCTACCTTCTTTGTATGCACTACAAAGAAGGTGGTGGAAGAAGTAGCCTACTCAGATATTTTACTTAAAGGTTCGATGACATTCATTTTCACTTTTTTTATTTTTTATGTTTTTTTGGGGGTTTTATGACCTCAATTACACCCAAAAAATCTGAACTTTGAACATTCAGTGGATTTTCTGTGGTCTGGGGTTTTCTGAACAATTAGTCTGAAAAGTAATCTGAGCTTGGCCCTTCGACAGTGAGGTCACAGTCGATTAATCCCGCCCACTCTCCTCCTCGCCCCTCCCCTCCCCTATCCTTTCCTTTGGGGGGGGGCGGAGCAGAGGCGATGATTGACAGGCAAAATCCCTCACCAGCGACACCCGCAGGCAAATATTTTTTTTTTCATTGCAGTTGAAAAGGCTTTAGAAATGTGAGACAAAAACACCTACAGTGAATCACTGGAGTGGAATTTTCAGTTAAAACTTTTTGTACACGTTTGAAGGACCAGGACAAAGACTCTGAATGTGGTGTAAACATGAATGTCATGATACCTTTAAGTAATACCACAATAAAAAAATACTCTGTTACAAGTAAAATGTTACTTGAGTAAAAGTACAAAAGTATTGGCATCACAGTATATGATGCGACACGACGCGACGCAACGCGACGCGACGCGACGCGACGCGACGCGACGCGACGCGATGCGACACGTTGTGAGCTTGTAGATCGACTATTTTCAAATAGCCTATGTATAAGGGCTTAAGTGGTTAATGTATGTTTTATAATATAATGATTTATATCTGCAAAGTAACTAGTGACTAAAGTTTTCAAATGATTGTAGTGGAGTAAAAGTACAATGTTTTCCTCTGAGATGAGGAAAACATCTCAGAAGTAAAAGTATTGGAAATTGGAAATACTCCAGTAAAATAAAAATACCTCAAAATTGTGCTTACGGTAAGTTTACTTGAGTAAATGTACTTAGTTACTTTGCACTACTGGGTGTTTGAATGTATAGCTTATGTAGCGTACAGCTGCACATGACATGTGGCCAGACTTCTATTATATTCCACACACAGCCTCTGAGACAGCTTGGATGGAGCGTTATTGTCCTGTGAAGTGACGGCTTTGCTCGATGGCACAATGTAACAGACGGAGGTGAGAGCATTATGCTGGAGCAGGCAGCGGTCTGTCTCACCACTTCGGTTCAAGGACCCGCCATGCAACGATGATTCATATCCGGACGATCTTGTCTCTGATTCTGACACCAAGGCAGTATGTTCAGAAGTCTTCAGAAGAATATGTGAGTCATGGCTGATCGATACAGAAGTACTGTTATGATTAGACTGACCTTCTGCTTGACCCGGTACATAAGTGTGTTGAATCACTCTCATCTGCGCTAATAAGCACAACTATGCGGTGTACCTTTTTATCAAACTTAGCACTGACACTAATGTTATGAAAACAATTAATTCTATTAGAGCAAAGTGAGAAGAAATCAGTTCATATAGCATTTCGCGCTAGTTCTACTGAAACTGCAACCCTGTGAACCCCTCTTTGCAGCAGGTATTGTAATATTTAAAGTCCTGCTTATTATTGTAGGCCTATATAAGCAGTGTCATGAAGCATCGGGGCATTAATTCATGCGTTGTGATGCATTGTGAGCTTAGAGATCTATTGTCAGCTGTTCTTGTCAATGAAGGAGAAAACCTCCTAACTCCACTTGAGCTGGATTTGGGTAAAGTGGTGATAATATAATGACAGATGTATCTGACAATATATAAAGTCACAATACCAACTTTTAAAAAATATAAGGTTTTCTTCATTTCCTGAAACATTTTGGAGTTAGCTGGTTTCTGCCCGACAGCTGAGATATATATATTCTCTATGTGTGTAATAAACTGCGACTCAACTGAACCATCACTCGCCACCCTTAGTTAGAGGGAGATTCTTAGGACTACATGGTACTTCAATAAAGCCAGAGGGCTTATTTTCCATTGTGGTCCTCTTCAAAAAATAACACTAAACAACATCACAAACAAAAAAACACAATACATCCGACAGATATAAAACTGCTCACAAAATGTAAGGAAACTTGAATTTGGGCCATTATATCTCCCCTTTACTAATACCAATCAGTAAAGTGTTCATTCAGTGCATTCATGTGCATTCATGAAATGAGCAACACAGGCAAACGTGGAGGTAGCGCCGAGCAAAAATTTGCCAAAATCACCCAATATGCTTTTGCTGGTAATCGCTCTTGTTTTGAGCGACCTGCCAGCACACACCTGCTGAGAGGTGGGTTCTGCAACTTTGCGTTCTGCAACATGGGTTCTGCAACTTTGTTGAGTTTGTGTATGCTCCAAGCAGCAACACTGCCCCCATAGAAAGATGCCACGTTTGTCCCTCCAGGATAAGGCCCGTGCAATAGGGCAAGTGAAGCTGGTGTTCCGTTACGCAGATTACGCATTATTTGATGTCAGCCCTGGTACCATTTGCAGGCAGGTGTGTGCCAGTCAAAGGTGTGTGACTGGCACCTGAGCATGGGCCCTGCAACTTTGACATCTGTCTTTGGTACCGTTAAATGTAAATCTATGGTTCCTCAGTGAAGCAAGGGGTCTGGGTTGTTGTCTTCCTTGTTGACTTCACCAGTCTCACAGAACTTAGTCCTAAGTTTGGAAATGGTACCAGGGCTAACACCAAATAATGCTGTCACTCTGCATAACGGAACACCAGCTTCACTTCCCCTTATCCTGACAAAAGTGGCATCTTTCCATGTAGGCAGTGTTGCTGCTTGGAGCATACACAAACTCAACAAAGTTGCAGAACCCATGTTCAGGTGCCAGTCACTCACCTGTGAGGCAGTCACACACCTGTGACTGGCACACACCTGAAGCCCATTGAATGTCATGAATGCCACGACATTGAATGTCAGCAGAAA
Organism: Gymnoscopelus braueri; assembly: GCF_963280865.1. Lineage (NCBI taxonomy): Eukaryota > Metazoa > Chordata > Actinopteri > Myctophiformes > Myctophidae > Gymnoscopelus > Gymnoscopelus braueri. The sequence continues at coordinate 33,344,948 of NC_137626.1, forward strand.
AGTCTAACAGGCCATTTTGGCACATTTTGGCTCGGCGCTACCCACACGTTTGCCTGTGTTGCTCATTCCATGAATGCCTGATGCTTACAAGCTGTACCTCGTTGTAAAGGTGACTAATCACCGATAACAATGATATGTAACACTTTACTGATTGGTATTAGTAAAGGGGAGATATAATGGCCCAAATTCAAGTTTCCTTACATTTTGTGAGCAATTTATGTAAAGAAACTATAGTATAAGAAATGTGCAGTCAATGCAATTTAACCTATTTTAACCTAAAATGGGGGGTTCCATTGGGTCCCCCGCCATGCAACGATGATTCACATCCGGACGATCTTGTCTCTGATTCACTACAGTAGTGGTTCTCAAACATTTTCAAGTCAAGGACCCCCAAAATGATATGTATTTGGCCGCAGACCCCCCATCTCAAAATATTGTGTTCCAGGGACCCCCAGAAGCAAAGATTTGAGTTACACTTTAAAATATATTCAAAGATTTGCACAAGTTTTCACGATTTTTCAAAAATAGCAGATCTACAAGCTATTTTTGACGTTAAAATGATTAACTAATTTAGCTGGGGACCCCCTGGTACCCCTCCAAGGACCCCTGGCCCTGGGGGTCCTCGGACCCCACTTTGAGAACCAATGCACTACAAGACAAAAAAACTCACCTCTTCACACTCCACCTCATCTACTGTAACTCAAGTCAGTGGTTCTCAAACCCTGATATGTATTTGGCCGAGGACCCCCATCTGAAAAGGTTTGTGCCATGAGGGACCCCCAAAAGAGAAGATTTGTGAAAAAAATAATCCAAAATTATTCTACATTTTCGATATTTTTCCAAACAAAAAGTCAAAAATATCAGATGTAGCCTACTGACGCGATGTGAGCTTGTAGATCTGCTATTTTAAAATAGCCAACGGCTGCTATAAAGTGGTTAAAATGATTGTGATGCTGTATTAACTACTTTTTACTCTGGAACCCCCCAAGGACCCCTGGGGGTCCCCGGACCCCACTTTGAGAACAACTGATCTAAGTCATCTAATTAAAAAGGTGATACAAAGCATTAAAAGGTGCCATGTACAATAACAGAATGATTATTCCAAGTGATACCTTTTTATCACTTTTTTTAAATTACATTTTTATAGGACTACTCGCCTTTTAAGTAGAGCATTTTATGTTTTAAAGCAACGGGATACCAGAATCCCCCCCCCTGGGATTATTAAAGTGTCTGTTTGTAATAATACATATTATTTATAACGCACTTTACATTTTTACAAATCACATCAAGTGCTACAGGGTTTTCAAAAAATGGCATAAATAAATAGCAAAGGCAAAACAAAAAACATCTGCAACAACATAAGACACTTCTTAGGGTAAAAAGTAGATTAAAAACAAATTAAGGCATATAGTAAAAGAAAGACCTAAGGAAAAAAAGACTAAGCTAAAGCTTGTCCGTCTGTCTAATCATTATGAATCTGTCTGTCCATCAATCCAATCATCTTTGGGTTTGCAATTGTTGGCTGATGAGATTATAGGAGTGTTGTTTACTTGTGGATTGTTATGTTTGAGTCTGTAATGATGATGCTAAAAGCTCTCCTCTTCTCAGAGGTGGTGACAGACTCGTCATTCCATTTCATTTACTCTCTTCCGCAAACAAGCGGTGAGCTCAGAACTCAGAGAACCAAATGACACCAAGGCAGTATGTTCAGAATTGTCTTAAGCACACACAGAAGATGTGAGTCATGGCTGATCGATACAGAAGTACTGTTATGATTAGACTGACCTTCTGCTTGACCCGGTACATAAGTGTGTTGAATCACTCTCGTCTGCGTTAAGCATAACTATGCGGTGTACCTTTTTTTATCAAACTTAGCACTGACGCAAATGTTAGGAAAACAATTATTAATTCTATTTCTAAAGAGCAATGTGACAAGAAATTAGTTCATATAGCATTTCTCAACACAGTCTCACTCCGAAGAAGGCACATATTGCCTTTTGGTCAGAACCCCAGGAAGGCACTATGTGTCGTCCATGTCCGCCCTCGACGATAATATGCGCCTTCCAGGGCACCCATAGACATTAATAGAATTCTTCAAAAGGCAGCCTGCGCCTTCTTAGACGTTCCATTGATAATACATTGGACTGACACACAACGTGAGCTAAGAGACTTGGTTGAAATGCACCAGAGCACACACCACCCACAAAAACCTGACAATATTCTGAGCATTTCCATATTATTTTGGTAATTTTTCGATGAGTATTTGTTGAGAACGGGACATTTGTTTGACGTTTCCAAGCCCATGACGTCATGGCAGATTACTTCCGCAGTGTCCGTCACGGGCGTCATGGCTGAACTTCAGCCTTTTTTTTTTTGCACTACTTTTTCCATTGCACTCGGTACATCTACATTAACGTTCAAATCTCAAATATAAAGTGCTTACCTAATGGCCACGGATGTTAAAATTCTGTACGGGTCCTCAAAAATACCTGTATCTTTTGTATTGTTCAATAAAAAGCATTTTAATCCGATTGGTGACCATTTTCTTCATGCTTTTTACTGCGCGACCCTATTGGTTGGGAGGTGTATTGCACTCTGATACATTATAACTCTGTGAGAAAATGGCAGCCAATCGGATTAAAATGCTTTTTATTGAACAACACGGAATATACGGGTATTTTTTAGGTACCGTACATAATTGTAACGTCCGTGGCCATGGGTTAAGCACTGTATAGTTGAAATCTAAACGTTTATGTAGATGTGCGGGCCGTAAATGGAAAAAGTGCAAACATCAGGTTGAAGTTTCGTCAGGGCTACTTTGAAACCGAACTTTCTTCCCACCATATAAATGCTGCTACTATCTATCTATCTATCTATCTATCTATCTATCTATCTATCTATCTATCTATCTATCTATGTATGTGTTTAACACAGGGGTTTTCTGTTCAAGGCCAGGCAATCACCTTTTTGAATGTTGTTGATGCTGTTAATATATCCCGAATCAAATAATAATAATAATAATAATAATAATAATAATAATAATAATAATAATAATAATAATAATAATAATGAATAATAAATAAATAATTGTGCTTAGATAATTTAGAATGTTAAATGCAGGGGTTTTCTGTTGAGAACCAGGCCGGCACAACCTTGAAATAGCCTAGTTACCATACATATTAAACCTATTTCTAATTAAAATATATATTATCTCAGTTTCCGTATCCGCTAGACCGGATACAGACCACTTCTGCACTGCACACTGCACTGTTGTTGTATGTAAACTTCTTCTCAGGGTAAGTGAAGTCTGTTCTATGTGTATGCATTTATAAGATATAAATCGTTAAATATACACCACGAAATGATAGAACCAGGCCATGGCGTCATTGTTCTCATGTTAGTATATAGCAAGTTGTTTGATCTGGACAAGTTAAAGAAGACTATAAGTTTGGTTGGACCTTGCTAAGCTAACCAGCTAAACCAAAACAACGCGCCGCACTACGATGCACCAGTAAATATTGTACTTCTCCTGTACAAATGCAACATATAGGGTGCTTACCCGGTTGCCCCAAATGTTAACTAGCAGTCCGGAGTCTTTGTGCAATGTATTAGTCCATGTTTTTCAATAAAGAAGTGTTTTAATCCCGTCTGTGGCCGAACGCCATTCCCCCCCTCCTTTATTCCCCTTTACCTTGAGTGTAATTCCGCTTTTGACCTGATGCGCCCCGTCACTACCGCCATTGGGAACTTCCAACAGAATCGTCCACAGACGGGATTAAAACACTTCTTTATTGATACTTACGGTCTAATACATTGCACAAAGACTCCGGACCGCTTATTAACATTTAGGGCGAACGGGTAAGCACCATGTGTATATTTTTTGTACATTTACGGGCTTTACTGGTGAATGTCCAGCATTGAAAGTCAGCTATTTTGAATTAAAACGGAATGCAATATTGTAGGGCAGGGGTCTTCAACCTTTTCAGGCCAAGGACCCCCTTAACTGAGAGAGAGATGAAGCAGGTACCCCCTAGCTGAGAGAGCTATGAAGCAGGGACCCCCTAACTGAGAGAGAGATGAAGCAGGGACCCCCTAGCTGAGAGAGCTATGAAGCAGGGACCCCCTAACTGAGAGAGAGATGAAGCAGGGACCCCCTAACTGAGAGATAGATGAAGCAGGGACCCCCTAACTGAGAGAGCTATGAAGCAGGGACCCCCTAACTGAGAGAGAGATGAAGCAGGGACCCCCTAACTGAGAGAGCTATGAAGCAGGTACCCCCTAGCTGAGAGAGAGATGAAGCAGGGACCCCCTAACTGAGAGAGAGATGAAGCAGGGACCCCATAACTGAGAGAGAGATGAAGCAGGGACCCCATAACTGAGAGAGAGATGAAGCAGGGACCCCATAACTGAGAGAGAGATGAAGCAGGGACCCCCTAACTGAGAGATAGATGAAGCAGGGACCCCCTAACTGAGAGAGAGATGAAGCAGGGACCCCCTAACTGAGAGAGAGATGAAGCAGGGACCCCCTAGCTGAGAGAGAGAGATGAAGCAGGGACCCCCTAGCTGAGAGAGAGATGAAGCAGGGACCCCCTAACTGAGAGAGAGATGAAGCAGGGACCCCCTAGCTGAGAGAGAGATGAAGCAGGGACCCCCTAGCTGAGAGAGAGATGAAGCAGGGACCCCCTAGCTGAGAGAGCTATGAAGCAGAAGCAGGGACCCCCTAACTGAGAGAGAGATGAAGCAGGGACCCCCTAACTGAGAGAGCTATGAAGCAGAAGCAGGGACCCCCTAACTGAGAGAGAGATGAAGCAGGGACCCCCTAACTGAGAGATAGATGAAGCAGGGACCCCCTAACTGAGAGAGAGATGAAGCAGGGACCCCCTAACTGAGAGAGAGATGAAGCAGGGACCCCCTAGCTGAGAGAGAGATGAAGCAGGGACCCCCTAGCTGAGAGAGAGATGAAGCAGGGACCCCCTAACTGAGAGAGAGATGAAGCAGGGACCCCCTAGCTGAGAGAGCTATGAAGCAGAAGCAGGGACCCCCTAACTGAGAGAGAGATGAAGCAGGGACCCCCTAACTGAGAGAGCTATGAAGCAGAAGCAGGTACCCCCTAGCTGAGAGAGAGAGATGAAGCAGGGACCCCCTAACTGAGAGAGAGATGAAGCAGGGACCCCCTAGCTGAGAGAGAGATGAAGCAGGGACCCCCTAGCTGAGAGAGAGATGAAGCAGGGACCCCCTAGCTGAGAGAGCTATGAAGCAGAAGCAGGGACCCCCTAACTGAGAGAGAGATGAAGCAGGGACCCCCTAGCTGAGAGAGCTATGAAGCAGAAGCAGGGACCCCCTAACTGAGAGAGAGATGAAGCAGGGACCCCCTAGCTGAGAGAGAGATGAAGCAGGGACCCCCTAACTGAGAGAGCTATGAAGCAGAAGCAGGTACCCCCTAGCTGAGAGAGCTATGAAGCAGAAGCAGGGACCCCCTAACTGAGAGAGAGATGAAGCAGGGACCCCCTAACTGAGAGATAGATGAAGCAGGGACCCCCTAACTGAGAGAGATGAAGCAGGGACCCCCTAGCTGAGAGAGATGAAGCAGGGACCCCCTAGCTGAGAGAGAGATGAAGCAGGGACCCCCTAACTGAGAGAGAGATGAAGCAGGGACCCCCTAGCTGAGAGAGAGATGAAGCAGGGACCCCCTAACTGAGAGAGATGAAGCAGGGACCCCCTAGCTGAGAGAGAGATGAAGCAGGGACCCCCTAACTGAGAGAGATGAAGCAGGGACCCCCTAGCTGAGAGAGAGATGAAGCAGGGACCCCCTAGCTGAGAGAGAGATGAAGCAGGGACCCCCTAGCTGAGAGAGCTATGAAGCAGAAGCAGGGACCCCCTAACTGAGAGAGAGATGAAGCAGGGACCCCCTAACTGAGAGATAGATGAAGCAGAAGCAGGTACCCCCTAGCTGAGAGAGCTATGAAGCAGAAGCAGGGACCCCCTAGCTGAGAGAGCTATGAAGCAGGGACCCCCTAACTGAGAGAGAGATGAAGCAGGGACCCCCTAACTGAGAGATAGATGAAGCAGGGACCCCCTAACTGAGAGAGCTATGAAGCAGAAGCAGGTACCCCCTAGCTGAGAGAGAGATGAAGCAGGGACCCCCTAACTGAGAGAGAGATGAAGCAGGGACCCCCTAACTGAGAGAGAGATGAAGCAGGGACCCCCTAACTGAGAGAGAGATGAAGCAGGGACCCCCTAACTGAGAGAGAGATGAAGCAGGGACCCCATAACTGAGAGAGAGATGAAGCAGGGACCCCCTAACTAGTATTTTCAGACATTTAACCACTTAAACCGCCAATACTTAGTAAACTTTCACTCTGTACTTGGTCTGCTCTTTTTTCCCCTCTTTGCCGAAAATAGCAGATCTACAAGCTCACAACTCCTCGCAGCGTGAGGCGCTGTGAGCTTGTATATCTGCTATTTTTGGCTAAAGTTGTCCTTAGAATAGGGATGCTAGGGTTCAAGTGGTTAATGTAAAAGACAATGATCCTATCGCACAGAGATTTGGCGGACCCCCTGTAGCAACTCTGAGGACCCCCTAGGGGTCCTCAGAGTTGTCCTGATAAATGGTTACTCTCTCCTGATTTTCTGTTTCTCTCTTTGAAGATTTTAATATGCAGAGGTTTGAGGACCTTCTATGGCAGTGGTTCTCAACCTGTGGGTTGTGACCCCAGGGGGCTCCCCACATTATTTTGGGGGAGTCCCCAGATGACAGTGAAGTGACAATTAAGGACTTTTAAGACCTTTTTAATACCAAAGAAAATGACAAAGAAAAAAGACCATTACTGCATTCAAAGTAATCAACAGACTATTCTATTAAAACAGGTAAAACATTGGCCAAATTGGCAAATAATGTAAGAAAAAGGCAACAAGTTCACAACGCATCGTAACGCGGGGCGTTGTGAGCTTTTAGATCTGCTATTTTCATAATATTTATCTGTGGAACCGAGTCAAACAAAATGTATTTAATATCTGTTCTCACTGATAAATATGTTATGCGTGTCCCATTAATCTTCCTTAACCTTAACTTCCTTAACCAAACTGTTTGTTTGTTATTCTATTTAACCAGGAATAGTTTGGTGACCACCGGAGAGACGGGTGACAGCCGGAATGTAGACGGCATCCGGGAGCAGTATGGGTTGGCGCCCCAGCCTGTGTCTTCCGTGAGGAAGAAGCCCAACAAATCCACGGTGAGGCCTTTAAGGAGGGCCATTCAAGCAAGCCGCAAGGGGAGCCTGCAGTACCACCACGGGCCAAGAAACCATCACGCCAGAATGAAATGTTTGGAGTGGGGGAGTCTGGTGCAACGCTCAGGTCCTGGACCTGGTGAGGAGGAGCCCGGCCAGGAGGCCATCCACAGAGCCTAGCCCCTCCACGTGCAGAGCCTCTCTTCTCCCCCAGTCCCGGCAGAGTAGTTCCGGACAAGCGGATTGAGTGCCCTGCGATACTGGAACACTTTCTTTTGACAGACTGTTTCCCATATATTGGATTACCTCCGTTCGTGTGGATTATTTATACCCCTATTCGTTGATATACATTGTGGATTTGACCTTTAGTCAGCCATATGCATGCACTCTATTCAGGAAGGCAAAGGGCAGTGCCAGTTTCATCCCCTTTGCCATTGGGCTCCTTAATAAACCCTGATCCACCTCACCTGGTCGAACTGGACTTGCTTGCTAGCCCCCCCACGCACACGCACACAGGCACCTGGATGGACTCTGTGCTAATCATTCCATGGACTTGCATACATGCACGCACAAATCATGGGTGCGTTCGAAAATACAGCACTGAGCGCACTGGCCAATACAAACTAATAGGCGAGTGTGCTCCGGTGCGTAATTTTCGAACGCGCCCGAAGTCATACACAAACACATTCTGGGTGCTCCACCACAAGTGTGGAGAGGACATTGCTTTCTTTTAAAGTCTCTTTTAAATTTAGAATTTTATCTTTTATAGAATTGAAGTACTTTGCTAGGTGTTTTAATCTAATCTAATCTAATCATTATTAGCATACTTATAATGCCATATGATCTTCTTTATAATCCTGTATAATTATAGTCATAAGAACTAATAAATACTCATAATGCTTTATAACAATAAGCATGTCACAATATACAGCATTCTATAAGGACTTATACGGTCAAGTATAAATGCAATGTTATATGCTTGTAGCACTATAATTACAATGACATTATAAATAAGTATAAGCACTCCTAATGTAATCAGAACACTGTAGTCATATGGTCAAGTATTATGATACTTTATAATTACTGGTCACTCACTGACTTTTTTCCTTTGACCAGGATCATAGGCTTACTATAGTTCATTGTGTATTCTTAGATACAGATGCTGAGTGATAATACTATGGAGAGTTCTTCTGCATGCACATCAGCTATTTTTGCAATGTTTTAGTTAAAAGAGAAATTAAAAAGAAAATCTATGTTCATCACAATATTTGGTCCAATGTGTTATGTATGCATGTATGTTTATCTATCTAAACTGTTTGTTCACAAATGACACGTATGTTATTTAGATTGCATCCGGTTTGGCATGTTTACCTCTATCTTGCACTAAATTGTTTTCTTTGAACGATTAACTTTGTCCTGCAATTTGGTGAAATAAAAATTCTGCTTTTTGAATTGGATTGGAGTGATTGAATTCAACATAGTATATTATTATTAAATATATAGTATTTAGACTACAGCTCAGGGCTTGTTTCCATTAAGATCTTGTGCATTCAATGCATAGATACATACATATAAAGACAAACAATGATATAGCCTACAGTAATATGCTAAACATATCATATATACGAGTAGTAATAAGACAGAAAGATATGTACTGTAAACAGTTTGGAGTTTGTTTCCGGTGATGAGCTTAGACTTTTTACAGGGGCCAGTTACAATTTGCAGTCTTTTGGAAGAGGGTAAGTCCTCCACTTTGCTAATCCCATCGGTAGGTAGGTACATAAAGGGCATGACCTTTACACCATATAATCTTCCTATAATTTGAGTAAATTTGAGTAACCTCTGTCTGTCCGTCTTGGGTCGTGGTCTGTGTCGCGCCTGTGTTGCGCATGCGTCGCATCCACAGAGGGTGGAACTGCGCATACACAGTACAGTACAGTACAGTACAGTACAGACCGTACAGTACTGTATAGTACAGTACAGACAGTACAGTACGTACAGTACAGTACAGTACAGTACAGTATGTACAGTACAGTACAGTACAGTACAGTACCGTACAGTATGTACAGTACAGTATGTACAGTACAGTACAGTACAGACCGTACAGACCGTACAGTACAGTACAGTACAGTACAGACTGTACAGTACAGTACAGTACAGTACAGACCGTACAGTACAGTACAGTACAGTATGTACAGTACAGTACAGTACAGTACAGACCGTACAGTACAGTACAGTACGTACAGTACGTACAGTCCGTACAGTACAGTACCGTACAGTACAGAACGGAACTGCGCATGCGTCGCATGTGCGCACACGCAGGCTCTGTGTGTGCGTGTGCGCGCACGAGACGACTCGCGCTAAACGTTGCGTGTGTGTGTGTGTGTTTGCGCGTTCGGGCTGAGGAGCTAATTAAGAATCCATTGTCCGATCGTGTTGGCGCCCCCTAGTGGCCAAGTTATTCAAGAAGGCCCGTAACCCTAGTTTTCAGAACCACATGTTCGTGTGTGAGGAAAGTTATATTGGCGCGTTCGGGCTGAGGTGCAGATCCATAATCCGTTGTCCGATTGTGTTTTCGCCCACTAGTGGCCGAGATAATAGTGAAAAAATGTTCAAAAAGAGTAAAAACAAAATCGGACACCAGATTACGCATCAGCGTGCCGCCCCGAACGCGCTCGTATAACTCTCCTTGCACACGGCCTTACCGTTCTCCTTAATTGGCTGGGGTCTAATCTCAATGTATTTCGCGCAATAACACAATATATATCCATAACGATACGTTTTCAGAATCTGCCGTTCGGATATGTTGTACAGCTCGCCGAGACGCACGCGTGGATGTCTTGTTTGTCCCGCTACGACACTTCTAACGTTTGCTTCTGACACTGTCGCAAGGTACATAGAGGCGTAAAACGTTGACCCATACTGAGAGACAAAGTCAGAAATAAAAAATTGTCGTAGAGGGACAAACAAGATATCCACACGTGCGTCTCGGTGAGCTGAACAACATATCCGAACATTGGACTCTAAGTCCTTATTGTATTCGAGATATTAAGCGAGATAGGCTAACCAATTAGCTATCAATTAAGAGAACCGTATCTCCGTGTGTGAGGAGAGTTATACGAGCACGTTCGGGGCGGCGCGCTGATGCGTAATCTGGTGTCCGATTTTGTTTTTACTCTTTTTGAACAGTTTTTCACTATTATCTCGGCCACTAGGGGGCGAAAACACAATCGGACAACAGATTCTGGATCTGCTCCCCCCGCGGCATCCCCTGCGGTCACCCCTCCCCACGGGCAACCCCCGCCCCCCACGGGCAACCCCCCACACACCCCCCCGTCGCGGAACCCCCCGGGTCCCGTCGCAAACACACACACACACACGCAACGTTTAGCGCGAGTCGTCTCGTGCGCGCACACGCACACACAGAGCCAGCGTGTGCGCACACACACGGGCACATGCGACGCATGCGCAGTTCCGTTCTGTACTGTACTGTACGTACTGTACTGTACGGTACTGTACTGTACTGTACGTACTGTACTGTACTGTACTGTACTGTACTGTACGGTCTGTACGGTCTGTACTGTACTGTACTGTACATACTGTACTGTACTGTACGGTCTGTACTGTACTGTAGTATACTGTACTGTAGTGTACTGTACTGTACTGTACGGTCTGTACTGTACTGTACATACTGTACTGTACGGTACGGTACTGTACTGTACTGTACTGTGCTGTACTGTGCTGTACTGTACTGTCTGTACTGTACTATACAGTACTGTACGGTCTGTACTGTACTGTACTGTACTGTACTGTACTGTGTATGCGCAGTTCCACCCTCTGTGGATGCGACGCATGCGCAACACAGGCGCGACACAGACCACGACCCAAGACGGACAGACAGAGGTTACTCAAATTTACTCAAATTATAGGAAGATTATATGGTGTAAAGGTCATGCCCTTTATGTACCTACCTACCGATGGGATTAGCAAAGTGGAGGACTTACCCTCTTCCAAAAGACTGCAAATTGTAACTGGCCCCTGTAAAAAGTCTAAGCTCATCACCGGAAACAAACTCCAAACTGTTTACAGTACATATCTTTCTGTCTTATTACTACTCGTATATATGATATGTTTAGCATATTACTGTAGGCTATATCATTGTTTGTCTTTATATGTATGTATCTATGCATTGAATGCACAAGATCTTAATGGAAACAAGCCCTGAGCTGTAGTCTAAATACTATATATTTAATAATAATATACTATGTTGAATTCAATCACTCCAATCCAATTCAAAAAGCAGAATTTTTATTTCACCAAATTGCAGGACAAAGTTAATCGTTCAAAGAAAACAATTTAGTGCAAGATAGAGGTAAACATGCCAAACCGGATGCAATCTAAATAACATACGTGTCATTTGTGAACAAACAGTTTAGATAGATAAACATACATGCATACATAACACATTGGACCAAATATTGTGATGAACATAGATTTTCTTTTTAATTTCTCTTTTAACTAAAACATTGCAAAAATAGCTGATGTGCATGCAGAAGAACTCTCCATAGTATTATCACTCAGCATCTGTATCTAAGAATACACAATGAACTATAGTAAGCCTATGATCCTGGTCAAAGGAAAAAAGTCAGTGAGTGACCAGTAATTATAAAGTATCATAATACTTGACCATATGACTACAGTGTTCTGATTACATTAGGAGTGCTTATACTTATTTATAATGTCATTGTAATTATAGTGCTACAAGCATATAACATTGCATTTATACTTGACCGTATAAGTCCTTATAGAATGCTGTATATTGTGACATGCTTATTGTTATAAAGCATTATGAGTATTTATTAGTTCTTATGACTATAATTATACAGGATTATAAAGAAGATCATATGGCATTATAAGTATGCTAATAATGATTAGATTAGATTAGATTAAAACACCTAGCAAAGTACTTCAATTCTATAAAAGATAAAATTCTAAATTTAAAAGAGACTTTAAAAGAAAGCAATGTCCTCTCCACACTTGTGGTGGAGCACCCAGAATGTGTTTGTGTATGACTTCGGGCGCGTTCGAAAATTACGCACCGGAGCACACTCGCCTATTAGTTTGTATTGGCCAGTGCGCTCAGTGCTGTATTTTCGAACGCACCCATGATTTGTGCGTGCATGTATGCAAGTCCATGGAATGATTAGCACAGAGTCCATCCAGGTGCCTGTGTGCGTGTGCGTGGGGGGGCTAGCAAGCAAGTCCAGTTCGACCAGGTGAGGTGGATCAGGGTTTATTAAGGAGCCCAATGGCAAAGGGGATGAAACTGGCACTGCCCTTTGCCTTCCTGAATAGAGTGCATGCATATGGCTGACTAAAGGTCAAATCCACAATGTATATCAACGAATAGGGGTATAAATAATCCACACGAACGGAGGTAATCCAATATATGGGAAACAGTCTGTCAAAAGAAAGTGTTCCAGTATCGCAGGGCACTCAATCCGCTTGTCCGGAACTACTCTGCCGGGACTGGGGGAGAAGAGAGGCTCTGCACGTGGAGGGGCTAGCTAGGCTCTGTGGATGGCCTCCTGGCCGGGCTCCTCCTCACCAGGTCCAGGACCTGAGCGTTGCACCAGACTCCCCCACTCCAAACATTTCATTCTGGCGTGATGGTTTCTTGGCCCGTGGTGGTACTGCAGGCTCCCCTTGCGGCTTGCTTGAATGGCCCTCCTTAAAGGCCTCACCGTGGATTTGTTGGGCTTCTTCCTCACGGAAGACACAGGCTGGGGCGCCAACCCATACTGCTCCCGGATGCCGTCTACATTCCGGCTGTCACCCGTCTCTCCGGTGGTCACCAAACTATTCCTGGTTAAATAGAATAACAAACAAACAGTTTGGTTAAGGAAGTTAAGGTTAAGGAAGATTAATGGGACACGCATAACATATTTATCAGTGAGAACAGATATTAAATACATTTTGTTTGACTCGGTTCCACAGATAAATATTATGAAAATAGCAGATCTACAAGCTCACAACGCCCCGCGTTACGATGCGTTGTGAACTTGTAGATCGACTATTTTCATAATTGTTGCCTTTTTCTTACATTATTTGCCAATTTGGCCAATGTTTTACCTGTTTTAATAGAATAGTCTGTTGATTACTTTGAATGCAGTAATGGTCTTTTTTCTTTGTCATTTTCTTTGGTATTAAAAAGGTCTTAAAAGTCCTTAATTGTCACTTCACTGTCATCTGGGGACTCCCCCAAAATAATGTGGGGAGCCCCCTGGGGTCACAACCCACAGGTTGAGAACCACTGCCATAGAAGGTCCTCAAACCTCTGCATATTAAAATCTTCAAAGAGAGAAACAGAAAATCAGGAGAGAGTAACCATTTATCAGGACAACTCTGAGGACCCCTAGGGGGTCCTCAGAGTTGCTACAGGGGGTCTGCCAAATCTCTGTGCGATAGGATCATTGTCTTTTACATTAACCACTTGAACCCTAGCATCCCTATTCTAAGGACAACTTTAGCCAAAAATAGCAGATATACAAGCTCACAGCGCCTCACGCTGCGAGGAGTTGTGAGCTTGTAGATCTGCTATTTTCGGCAAAGAGGGGAAAAAAGAGCAGACCAAGTACAGAGTGAAAGTTTACTAAGTATTGGCGGTTTAAGTGGTTAAATGTCTGAAAATACTAGTTAGGGGGTCCCTGCTTCATCTCTCTCTCAGTTATGGGGTCCCTGCTTCATCTCTCTCTCAGTTAGGGGGTCCCTGCTTCATCTCTCTCTCAGTTAGGGGGTCCCTGCTTCATCTCTCTCTCAGTTAGGGGGTCCCTGCTTCATCTCTCTCTCAGTTAGGGGGTCCCTGCTTCATCTCTCTCTCAGCTAGGGGGTACCTGCTTCTGCTTCATAGCTCTCTCAGTTAGGGGGTCCCTGCTTCATCTATCTCTCAGTTAGGGGGTCCCTGCTTCATCTCTCTCTCAGTTAGGGGGTCCCTGCTTCATAGCTCTCTCAGCTAGGGGGTCCCTGCTTCTGCTTCATAGCTCTCTCAGCTAGGGGGTACCTGCTTCTGCTTCATCTATCTCTCAGTTAGGGGGTCCCTGCTTCATCTCTCTCTCAGTTAGGGGGTCCCTGCTTCTGCTTCATAGCTCTCTCAGCTAGGGGGTCCCTGCTTCATCTCTCTCTCAGCTAGGGGGTCCCTGCTTCATCTCTCTCTCAGCTAGGGGGTCCCTGCTTCATCTCTCTCAGTTAGGGGGTCCCTGCTTCATCTCTCTCTCAGCTAGGGGGTCCCTGCTTCATCTCTCTCTCAGTTAGGGGGTCCCTGCTTCATCTCTCTCTCAGCTAGGGGGTCCCTGCTTCATCTCTCTCAGCTAGGGGGTCCCTGCTTCATCTCTCTCAGTTAGGGGGTCCCTGCTTCATCTATCTCTCAGTTAGGGGGTCCCTGCTTCATCTCTCTCTCAGTTAGGGGGTCCCTGCTTCTGCTTCATAGCTCTCTCAGCTAGGGGGTACCTGCTTCTGCTTCATAGCTCTCTCAGTTAGGGGGTCCCTGCTTCATCTCTCTCTCAGCTAGGGGGTCCCTGCTTCATCTCTCTCTCAGTTAGGGGGTCCCTGCTTCTGCTTCATAGCTCTCTCAGCTAGGGGGTCCCTGCTTCATCTCTCTCTCAGTTAGGGGGTCCCTGCTTCTGCTTCATAGCTCTCTCAGCTAGGGGGTCCCTGCTTCATCTCTCTCTCAGCTAGGGGGTCCCTGCTTCATCTCTCTCTCAGCTAGGGGGTCCCTGCTTCATCTCTCTCTCAGTTAGGGGGTCCCTGCTTCATCTCTCTCTCTCAGCTAGGGGGTACCTGCTTCTGCTTCATAGCTCTCTCAGTTAGGGGGTCCCTGCTTCATCTCTCTCTCAGTTAGGGGGTCCCTGCTTCTGCTTCATAGCTCTCTCAGCTAGGGGGTCCCTGCTTCATCTCTCTCTCAGTTAGGGGGTCCCTGCTTCATCTCTCTCTCAGCTAGGGGGTCCCTGCTTCATCTCTCTCTCAGCTAGGGGGTCCCTGCTTCATCTCTCTCTCAGTTAGGGGGTCCCTGCTTCATCTCTCTCTCAGTTAGGGGGTCCCTGCTTCATCTATCTCTCAGTTAGGGGGTCCCTGCTTCATCTCTCTCTCAGTTAGGGGGTCCCTGCTTCTGCTTCATAGCTCTCTCAGTTAGGGGGTCCCTGCATCATCTCTCTCTCAGTTAGGGGGTCCCTGCTTCTGCTTCATAGCTCTCTCAGCTAGGGGGTCCCTGCTTCATCTCTCTCTCAGCTAGGGGGTCCCTGCTTCATCTCTCTCTCAGCTAGGGGGTCCCTGCTTCATCTCTCTCTCAGTTAGGGGGTCCCTGCTTCATCTCTCTCTCAGCTAGGGGGTCCCTGCTTCATCTCTCTCTCTCAGCTAGGGGGTCCCTGCTTCATCTCTCTCTCAGTTAGGGGGTCCCTGCTTCATCTCTCTCTCAGTTAGGGGGTCCCTGCTTCATCTATCTCTCAGTTAGGGGGTCCCTGCTTCATCTCTCTCTCAGTTATGGGGTCCCTGCTTCATCTCTCTCTCAGTTATGGGGTCCCTGCTTCATCTCTCTCTCAGTTATGGGGTCCCTGCTTCATCTCTCTCTCAGTTAGGGGGTCCCTGCTTCATCTCTCTCTCAGCTAGGGGGTACCTGCTTCATAGCTCTCTCAGTTAGGGGGTCCCTGCTTCATCTCTCTCTCAGTTAGGGGGTCCCTGCTTCATAGCTCTCTCAGTTAGGGGGTCCCTGCTTCATCTATCTCTCAGTTAGGGGGTCCCTGCTTCATCTCTCTCTCAGTTAGGGGGTCCCTGCTTCATAGCTCTCTCAGCTAGGGGGTCCCTGCTTCATCTCTCTCTCAGTTAGGGGGTCCCTGCTTCATCTCTCTCTCAGTTAGGGGGTCCCTGCTTCATAGCTCTCTCAGCTAGGGGGTACCTGCTTCATCTCTCTCTCAGTTAGGGGGTCCCTGCTTCTGCTTCATAGCTCTCTCAGTTAGGGGGTCCCTGCTTCATCTCTCTCTCAGTTAGGGGGTCCCTGCTTCTGCTTCATAGCTCTCTCAGCTAGGGGGTCCCTGCTTCATCTCTCTCTCAGCTAGGGGGTCCCTGCTTCATCTCTCTCTCAGCTAGGGGGTCCCTGCTTCATCTCTCTCTCAGTTAGGGGGTCCCTGCTTCATCTCTCTCTCAGCTAGGGGGTCCCTGCTTCATCTCTCTCTCTCAGCTAGGGGGTCCCTGCTTCATCTCTCTCTCAGTTAGGGGGTCCCTGCTTCATCTCTCTCTCAGTTAGGGGGTCCCTGCTTCATCTATCTCTCAGTTAGGGGGTCCCTGCTTCATCTCTCTCTCAGTTATGGGGTCCCTGCTTCATCTCTCTCTCAGTTATGGGGTCCCTGCTTCATCTCTCTCTCAGTTATGGGGTCCCTGCTTCATCTCTCTCTCAGTTAGGGGGTCCCTGCTTCATCTCTCTCTCAGCTAGGGGGTACCTGCTTCATAGCTCTCTCAGTTAGGGGGTCCCTGCTTCATCTCTCTCTCAGTTAGGGGGTCCCTGCTTCATAGCTCTCTCAGTTAGGGGGTCCCTGCTTCATCTATCTCTCAGTTAGGGGGTCCCTGCTTCATCTCTCTCTCAGTTAGGGGGTCCCTGCTTCATAGCTCTCTCAGCTAGGGGGTCCCTGCTTCATCTCTCTCTCAGTTAGGGGGTCCCTGCTTCATCTCTCTCTCAGTTAGGGGGTCCCTGCTTCATAGCTCTCTCAGCTAGGGGGTACCTGCTTCATCTCTCTCTCAGTTAGGGGGTCCCTGCTTCTGCTTCATAGCTCTCTCAGTTAGGGGGTCCCTGCTTCATCTCTCTCTCAGTTAGGGGGTCCCTGCTTCTGCTTCATAGCTCTCTCAGCTAGGGGGTCCCTGCTTCATCTCTCTCTCAGCTAGGGGGTCCCTGCTTCATCTCTCTCTCAGCTAGGGGGTCCCTGCTTCATCTCTCTCTCAGTTAGGGGGTCCCTGCTTCATCTCTCTCTCAGCTAGGGGGTCCCTGCTTCATCTCTCTCTCTCAGCTAGGGGGTCCCTGCTTCATCTCTCTCTCAGTTAGGGGGTCCCTGCTTCATCTCTCTCTCAGTTAGGGGGTCCCTGCTTCATCTATCTCTCAGTTAGGGGGTCCCTGCTTCATCTCTCTCTCAGTTATGGGGTCCCTGCTTCATCTCTCTCTCAGTTATGGGGTCCCTGCTTCATCTCTCTCTCAGTTATGGGGTCCCTGCTTCATCTCTCTCTCAGTTAGGGGGTCCCTGCTTCATCTCTCTCTCAGCTAGGGGGTACCTGCTTCATAGCTCTCTCAGTTAGGGGGTCCCTGCTTCATCTCTCTCTCAGTTAGGGGGTCCCTGCTTCATAGCTCTCTCAGTTAGGGGGTCCCTGCTTCATCTATCTCTCAGTTAGGGGGTCCCTGCTTCATCTCTCTCTCAGTTAGGGGGTCCCTGCTTCATAGCTCTCTCAGCTAGGGGGTCCCTGCTTCATCTCTCTCTCAGTTAGGGGGTCCCTGCTTCATCTCTCTCTCAGTTAGGGGGTCCCTGCTTCATAGCTCTCTCAGCTAGGGGGTACCTGCTTCATCTCTCTCTCAGTTAAGGGGGTCCTTGGCCTGAAAAGGTTGAAGACCCCTGCCCTACAATATTGCATTCCGTTTTAATTCATGTTGAAAATAGCTGACTTTCAATGCTGGACATTCACCAGTAAATCCCGTAAATGTACAAAAAATATACACATGGTGCTTACCCGTTCGCCCTAAATGTTAATAAGCGGTCCGGAGTCTTTGTGCAATGTATTAGACCGTAAGTATCAATAAAGAAGTGTTTTAATCCCGTCTGTGGACGATTCTGTTGGAAGTTCCCAATGGCGGTAGTGACGGGGCGCATCAGGTCAAAAGCGGAATTACACTCAAGGTAAAGGGGAATAAAGGAGGGGGGGAATGGCGTTCGGCCACAGACGGGATTAAAACACTTCTTTATTGAAAAACATGGACTAATACATTGCACAAAGACTCCGGACTGCTAGTTAACATTTGGGGCAACCGGGTAAGCACCCTATATGTTGCATTTGTACAGGAGAAGTACAATATTTACTGGTGCATCGTAGTGCGGCGCGTTGTTTTGGTTTAGCTGGTTAGCTTAGCAAGGTCCAACCAAACTTATAGTCTTCTTTAACTTGTCCAGATCAAACAACTTGCTATATACTAACATGAGAACAATGACGCCATGGCCTGGTTCTATCATTTCGTGGTGTATATTTAACGATTTATATCTTATAAATGCATACACATAGAACAGACTTCACTTACCCTGAGAAGAAGTTTACATACAACAACAGTGCAGTGTGCAGTGCAGAAGTGGTCTGTATCCGGTCTAGCGGATACGGAAACTGAGATAATATATATTTTAATTAGAAATAGGTTTAATATGTATGGTAACTAGGCTATTTCAAGGTTGTGCCGGCCTGGTTCTCAATAGAAAACCCCTGCATTTAACATTCTAAATTATCTAAGCACAATTATTTATTTATTATTCATTATTATTATTATTATTATTATTATTATTATTATTATTATTATTATTATTATTATTATTTGATTCGGGATATATTAACAGCATCAACAACATTCAAAAAGGTGATTGCCTGGCCTTGAACAGAAAACCCCTGTGTTAAACACATACATAGATAGATAGATAGATAGATAGATAGATAGATAGATAGATAGATAGATAGATAGATAGATAGATAGATAGTAGCAGCATTTATATGGTGGGAAGAAAGTTCGGTTTCAAAGTAGCCCTGACGAAACTTCAACCTGATGTTTGCACTTTTTCCATTTACGGCCCGCACATCTACATAAACGTTTAGATTTCAACTATACAGTGCTTAACCCATGGCCACGGACGTTACAATTATGTACGGTACCTAAAAAATACCCGTATATTCCGTGTTGTTCAATAAAAAGCATTTTAATCCGATTGGCTGCCATTTTCTCACAGAGTTATAATGTATCAGAGTGCAATACACCTCCCAACCAATAGGGTCGCGCAGTAAAAAGCATGAAGAAAATGGTCACCAATCGGATTAAAATGCTTTTTATTGAACAATACAAAAGATACAGGTATTTTTGAGGACCCGTACAGAATTTTAACATCCGTGGCCATTAGGTAAGCACTTTATATTTGAGATTTGAACGTTAATGTAGATGTACCGAGTGCAATGGAAAAAGTAGTGCAAAAAAAAAAGGCTGAAGTTCAGCCATGACGCCCGTGACGGACACTGCGGAAGTAATCTGCCATGACGTCATGGGCTTGGAAACGTCAAACAAATGTCCCGTTCTCAACAAATACTCATCGAAAAATTACCAAAATAATATGGAAATGCTCAGAATATTGTCAGGTTTTTGTGGGTGGTGTGTGCTCTGGTGCATTTCAACCAAGTCTCTTAGCTCACGTTGTGTGTCAGTCCAATGTATTATCAATGGAACGTCTAAGAAGGCGCAGGCTGCCTTTTGAAGAATTCTATTAATGTCTATGGGTGCCCTGGAAGGCGCATATTATCGTCGAGGGCGGACATGGACGACACATAGTGCCTTCCTGGGGTTCTGACCAAAAGGCAATATGTGCCTTCTTCGGAGTGAGACTGTGTTGCATTTCTCCCGCTAGTTCTGCTGAAACTGCAACTCTGTGAACCCCTCTTTAAAGAAGTTATTGTAATATTTAAAGTCCTGCTCATTATCGTAGGCCTATATAAGCAGTGTCATGAAGCATCAGGGCATTAATTCATGCATTGTGATGCATTGTGAGCTTAGAGATCTATTGTCAGCTGTTCTTGTCAATGACGGACAAAACCTCCTAACTTGAGCTGGATTTGGGTAAAGTGGTGATAACATAATGACACATGCAAGTATCTGACAATATATAAAGTCACAATACCAACTTTGATGAGGCAGTGTTTCTTTGTTTAAAAAATATAAGGTTTTCTTCATTTCCTGAAAAATTCACATTTTGGAGTTGGGTTAGGGTTATCTGGTTTCTGCCCGAGAGCAGATATATATATATATATATTCTCTATGTGTGTAATAAACATCTGAACTTTTCGTGCGACACTGCCTGGTGTCATCTTGTTCTGCGCGCCCGCGACTCAACTGAACCATCACTCACCACCCTTAGTTAGAGGGAGATTCTTAGGACTACATGGTACTTTTCAATTTTGTCAAGGCCCAAATTGATATATTTGACCAAGGGACGAGGAGAAGATTAGTCAACATTGTCAACACTTTTCAAAAATAATAAATGTACAAGCTCACAACGTGCTGCAACACGTTGTGTATATTTTTGAATTGGCTTACAGTAAGTGTTTATTTAAACTGTTCCTCATTTTGCTGGGGACCCCCTGAGAGACTTCCTCAAGGGCCGCTGTCTCTCCAGCTCTTTAGTAAACACAAAAAAGCATTGTCAGGTCAGGATACCAATTGTATCCAATCAGGAGAGAGACCTCAGCATAAGATAAAATAGCACACTTCTGTTATTTTCAGCGAAAGCTTTCCCCACAATAGGCTCTATGCACAGCAGCCATATTGGGAATGAATTGGGCCCTTAATTACTTCCTTCACAGGTGTTACCAATAATATTAATTAAGGCTCTAGCTGTTCCATTTAAGGCAGGTACACACTGCAGGACATTTAGTCCGATAATGCTGTCTGCGACCTTTTTTGGCGCTCGCCGACAAAACCTCCCGATCTGACGCAGATCGGCCTTTGATCGGCGAGATAATGCTCGCTGTGTGTGAAAGGCACAGCGACACGATCTGGCCGCGATTATCCGCTCTGCGACGGCTTTCCGACCGTTTTCAGATAACTACCATGTTAGATATTCAGCTCTGTCCCAGACAGGAGATCGGACAGTATCATACATTATGAAAGGGTCTGCGAGGAGATCCACGCTACAGCCAATGAGAGCACATTACAGCCACCGTGGCCAGGGGAGCGTCGCTGGATCTGACCACAACAAACAGTCCCTACCGCAATATTACCGTCCAGTCCTGTATTAAGTTAACATTATAAAACAAAATGAGAGAGTGAGCGAGCCTGGTGGGCTGTTTATTTTAGAGGAATTGTACAGAGAGAGAGAGAGAGAGAGACAGACAGACAGACAGACAGACAGACAGAGAGTGAGAGCAAGAGCGAGCTCTGTGTGTGTGTGTGTGTGTGTGTGCGCAGCATGTGCTCGCTGTTATGAACAGCGTTGCCAGATGTTGCGAGAGAAATAAGCAACCAGGTCTATGAAAACAAGCCCAAGAAAAGGCCACTTGAGCACTTTAAACCTATTTACAAATACATTGGATATTTGAAAATAGCCGATCTACAAGCTCACAACGCGTCGCAGCTATTTTCAAAGAAAGATCTTGAGAAAATTGTGGAATATTTTCCAAATCCACACAAATCTTGTATGGGGGTCTATAATGGCACAACATATTTTCAGAAGGGGGGTCTGCGGACAAATACATATTATGTACCAGTGGTTTAAACAACATTAGGAAACAAGGCCAAATAAGCAACTACACAAATAAGCCCAAAAAACGCACCCCGCAACAACCAATATTTACAAGCAACTCTACAGAAAAACAAGCCCAAAGTAGCTTATAATAAGCGGACATGGCAACGCTGTTACTGAGTTTCATTGCGCACTTTTAAGCTGGTTTACTTGTTTCAGAGAGAGAGAGAGAGAGAGAGAGAGAGAGAGAGAGATACATACAGAGAAATAGAGAATTAATTATTTAATTTCAACAATCAATAGCGTCCTGTCTCGGTCTCGCGCATATCACGGGAGCTGTGCACGTTTTCATGAGACGTCGGTTAAAATGAATTGGAATAAAAACAAATGTATGTATCGGGTCTGGATAGCATCCTAGTGAACTATCCTACAGTGTGTGATCCCTAGTCGGTGATCAATCGTATAGTGTGAAAACCACAAGGATATGTGAGAGATGATTTCAAGAAATATACTCCTGCAGTGTGTTAGGCTTAACGATCAGATGACCCCCCGACCGGTCCTGCAGCGTGTACCTGCCCTTAGTGTAGCACAGTGGCTGTCTTATTTTCCAAGGACCCCCATAACTCTGAGAGTGTACACATGGAACCAAATGAACCCGGGTCCATTTGGTTCCATTTGTACACTCTCAGAGTTAAGGCAGGTACACATTGCAGGACCTTAAAGTGCTCGGGGGGTTATCTGATCGTTAAGCATTACACACTGCAGGAGTTTATTTCTTGAAATCGGCTGTCATAATATCGTTGTGGTCTTCACAACAGGATTGATCCCCGACAAGGGCTGACACACTGTAGGATAGTTCACTAGAATGCTATCTCCAGAGTCAGACCCAATACATACATTTGAGTTTATTCCAATTCATTTTAATCGACGTATCCCGTGATATGCCTCTCTCCCTCTCCCTCTCCCCCCTCTCTCGCTCTTTCTCTCTCTCTCTCTCTCTCTCTCCCTCTCTCTCTCTCTCTCTCTCTCCACGTCAAGTGCGCAGAAGCCGTCAGTGACAGCGTTGCCATGTCCGCTTATTATAAGCGACTTTGGGCTTGTTTTTCTGTAGAGTTGCTTGTAAATATTGGTTGTTGCGGGGTGCATTTTTTGGGCTTATTTGTGTAGTTGCTTATTTGGCCTTGTTTCCTAATGTTGTTTAAACCAGTGGTTTAAACAACACATAATATGTATTTGTCCGCAGACCCCCCTTCTGTAAATATGTTGTGCCATCATAGACCCCCATACAAGATTTGTGTGGATTTGGAAAATATTCCAAAATTTTCTCAAGATTTTTATTTGAAAATAGCTGCGACGCGTTGTGAGCTTGTAGATCGGCTATTTTCAAATATCCAATGTATTTGTAAATAGGTTTAAAGTGCTCAAGTGGCCTTTTCTTGGGCTTGTTTTCATAGACCTGGTTGCTTATTTCTCTCGCAACATCTGGCAACGCTGTTCATAACAGCGAGCACATGCTGCGCACACACACACACACACACAGAGCTCGCTCTTGCTCTCACTCTCTGTCTGTCTGTCTGTCTGTCTGTCTCTCTCTCTCTCTCTCTCTGTACAATTCCTCTAAAATAAACAGCCCACCAGGCTCGCTCACTCTCTCATTTTGTTTTATAATGTTAACTTAATACAGGACTGGACGGTAATATTGCGGTAGGGACTGTTTGTTGTGGTCAGATCCAGCGACGCTCCCCTGGCCACGGTGGCTGTAATGTGCTCTCATTGGCTGTAGCGTGGATCTCCTCGCAGACCCTTTCATAATGTATGATACTGTCCGATCTCCTGTCTGGGACAGAGCTGAATATCTAACATGGTAGTTATCTGAAAACGGTCGGAAAGCCGTCGCAGAGCGGATAATCGCGGCCACATCGTCTCGCGGAACCTTTCACACAGAGCGAGCATTATCTCGCAGATCAAAGGCCGATCTGCGTCAGATCGGGAGGTTTTGTCGGCGAGCGCCAAAAAATGTCGGCGACAGCAATCTCGGACCAAATCTCCTGCAGTGTGTACGAGCCCTTACACACCCACCATGAGGGGCCATTTGGGAACCAAAATGGAGTGTTTCTAGTGAGCCAACATGCACAATATCAGCACCCTCCCTGACCAGAATGGAACAGAGCCTTCATTAGTATCATTGGTAACACCTGTGAAGTAAGAAGAGGCACAATTTATTTCCAAAAGGCTGCTGTGCATAGAGCCTATATGGATGCTGGGGTTTAAGTGGTTAAAGACCCACACAGGATGTTGTTTTGCCACTAATGGCTCCTCTCAAATCACCCAAGACTAACCCCCCCCCCCCCACACACACACACACACACACACACACACACACACACACACGCACACACTGCCGCAATCCATGTTTTCATTCATACCTCTCCTTTGTTTTTACATCCTATGCCTATAGGTCTCGTAACAGCATCCAGAGAGGATGACTGGAATACTGAATACTGGATACTGGAAAAGGATCATTCACTCAACCTCTTTTCAGTGAGAATGGCAACAATCTGTCCAGATGTCCTGATGATCCACCACAAGATGTATCTCTTTCCAAATGTAAGGATTGTCTCTGTGTGTGTGTGTGTGTGTGTGTGTGTGTGTGTGTGTGTGTGTGTGTGTGTGTGTGTGTGAGAGAGGCCATACTACACAATGGGCTCTATTTATTGATTGATTGATTTTAGTTGGTGATATCACATACAAACAGCACAACAGCACTTTCCCGACATACAGTCATAGCATCACGAGGTAGCCTGGTTCCAGATGAATCTGCCATTGCAAAAATAATTGCCCTTGTGATATTGTCTGGCCACGTGAGGCTATCACAGAGGATACAAACACAATAAAGCCAGAGGGCTTATTTTCCATTGTGGTCCTCTTCACAAAAAAAAAACACTAAACAACATCACAAACAAAAAACACAACAATACATCAGACAGATATACGTAAGGAAACTAGAGTCTAAGAAATATGCAGTCAATGCAATTTAACCTATTTTAACCTATAAATGGGGGGGGGGGGGGGGGGTTCCATTGGGTCCCCATCATAAATTACATACACTTCTTCTGGGGGGGTCGAAAATATCAAAAAAGTCAAAAATATCAGATGTAGCCTACTGACGCGATGTTAGCTTGTAGATCTGCTATTTTTAAATAGCCAACATCTGCTATTTTTTAATAGCCAACGTATATATGGGTAAAGTGGTTAAAATGATTGTGATGCTGTATTAACTACTTTTTACTCTGGAACCCCCCAAGGACCCCTGGGGGTCCCCGGACTCCACTTTGAGAATCACTGACCACTTTTAATCCATCCAATTAAAAGGTGATAAAAAGCATTAAAAGGTGCCATGTACAATAACAGAATGATCATTCCAAGTTATACCTTTTTATCACATTCTTTTAATAAAATTGTTATAGGACTACTCACCTTTTAAGTAGAGCATTTTTATGAAAAAGCAACGGGATACCAGAATCCCCCCACTGGGATTAATAAAGTGTCTGTCTGTTTGTAATAATAATACATATTATTTATAACGCACTTTACATTTTTGAAAATCAAGTGCTACAGGGTTTTTAAAAAATGGCATAAAAATAGCAAAACAAAAAACATCGGCAACAACATAAGACACTTCTTAGGGTAAAAAGTAGATAAACTAGAAATAGTGCTCCTCGGAGCACAGGTCTCCGCCAGGTCAGGTAGGTGAGTGTGGAGCAATGTACTGAATTCGCCAATCAGGATGGAATGTGAAAAATCGGACGACGGATCCGTCTTGATCACTTGACTATAGAGATGATGTGTACTGGTTTGTGTGATGAATCAAGTTTAGTAAAAATCGGCCTCCTGGTGGCGCTATAATAGGGCAATGTTGAAAGGGTGGCAATTGTTCCTCAACGTAGTGTGAATGTGCGTGCAAAGTTTCACGGCAATCGGACACTGCGTTCATGATTTGCGGCAATTTAGTTCAATACGGCCCATTCCTGCAAACTTTAGATGTCAATCATAGCCAATCAGGATGGAATATGAAAAATCAAACAGATCCGTCTTGATCTCATGACTATAGAGATCATGTGTAACGATTTATGTTAAATTTGGATACAATCTGAAGGAGTAATATCCAAAAATGTGTTTTACATAAGTCGGCCTACTGGTGGCGCTATAAAAGGCAGATGTGAAAAATGCAGGGCAAAGGTTTTTCCTTGACCTGTTGGGAGTGCGCATACAAAGTTGTAAACAGATCGGTGCAGTTACGGGTAAAAACACGAATCGGCCTGTTATAGCGCCACCATGAGGCTGATTTGAAAAAAAATAAGTGGCATTTTTTCCTCTGCCTAGTGGGATTGTATGTTAAAAATTTCATGATTTGAGGCATTTTGTTCAACACGGAGCACTTTGGAAAACTTTTTGAGCCAATCAGGATGGAATATGAAAAATCTGAAAAAAAAGTTTTGTTTAATGACTATAGAGATACTGTGTACCGATTTGCGTGACGTTTGGACAAAATCTGTAGGAGTACTGTCAAAAAATGTGTTTTGCAAAAAGCAGCCTCCTGGTGGTGCTATAACATGCCCATATGAAAAATTTGGGGCAGAGGTTCTGAATTGGCATCCAGGGAGTGTGTGTGCACAGTTTCGCTGCGATCAAGCCAACAGTGTCGGAGATTAGCTGTTCACAGACGGACACACACACGGTCACAAGGACACACAGACACACACACGGACGGACGGACAGGGGGCAAAACATACTCTCTCGCCATGCCTTGTCTGGCGTAGACAAATGAATTAAGGCATTGAGTAAAAGACATAAGGAAAAAAAGACTTAGCTAAAGCTTGTCCGTCTGTCTAATCATTATGAATCTGTCTGTCTGTCCAACAATCATCTTTGGGTTTGCAGTTGTTGACTGATGAGATGCAATATATTATAGGTGTGTTGTTTACTTGTGGATTGTTGTGTTTGAGTCTGTAATGATGATGCTAAAAGCTCTCCTCTAGTCAGAGCTGGTGACAGACTCGTCATTCCATTTCATTGACTCTCTTCCTCAAACAAGCGGTGAGCTCAGAGAACCAAATGACACCAAGGCAGTATGTTCAGAAGTGTCTTAAGCACACACAGAAGATGTGAGTCATGGCTGATCGATACAGAAGTACTGTTATGATTAGACTGACCTTCTGCTTGACCCGGTACATAAGTGTGTTGAATCACTCTCATCTGCGTTAAGCATAACTATGCGGTGTACCTTTTTATCAAACTCAGCACCGACACAAATGTTATGAAAACAATTATTAATTCTATTTCTAAAGAGCAATGTGATAAGAAATCAGTTCATATAGCATTTCTCTCGCTAGTTCTACTGAAACTGCAACTCTGTGAATCAGAATCAGAATCAGAATCAGAATCAGTTTTATTGTCACATCACAGGTTTACAAGGTAAAAAAGTGGGTGAAATTCTTTTTTCTACATCGTTCCCATCGCAACGTTAGTTTCCATAGAAAGAAGAGGGGGGGGGAGAAGAAGAGGGTGGGGGGCAGGTGGGAAGGAGATCAAAACAAGAGAGCAACAGAAGGCCAGACAAGTTATCTACATATTTACAAATTACCTGAGATAATAAAAAAAAACTAAAAAAACTAAACTAAGGTGCCTGAGCATAGCAGCAATGTATTGTATACTGTGCATGTTATACTTATACTGTGCATGATAGACAAAGGAACCCCTCTTTGCAGAAGTTATTGTAATATTTAAAGTCCTGCTCATTATCGTAGGCCTATATAAGCAGTGTCATGAAGCATCAGGGCATTAATTCATGCGTTGTGATGCATTGTGAGCTTAGAGATCTATTGTCAGCTGTTCTTGTCAATGACGGACAAAACCTCCTAACTCCTCTTGAGCTGGATTTGGGTAAAGTGGTGATAATATAATGGCACATGCAAGTATCTGACAATATATGAAGTCACAATACCAACTTTGATGAGGCAGTGTTTCTTTGTTTTAAAAATATAAGGTTTTCTTCATTTCCTGAAAAATGTACATTTTGGAGTTCTGCCCGACAGCAGATATAGAAATATATAGAAATAGAACTTTAATGTGTGTAATAAACTTCTGAACTTCTCGTGTGACACTGCCTGGTGTCATCTTGTTCTGCGCCCCCGCGACTCAACTGAACCATCACTCGCCACCCTTAGTTAGAGGGAGATTCTTAGGACTACATGGTACTTTTCAAATTTGTCAAGGCCCAAATTGATATATTTGACCAAGGGACGAGGAGAAGATTACATTACATTACATTACATTACATTACATTACATTACAGTCATTTAGCAGACGCTTTTATCCAAAGCGACTTACAATAAGTGCATTCAACATAGGTAGGGAACAAAACTACTAATCACCAGAAGTATTAAGTGCATTCTCTTCTAAAACAAGCAACTAAGAGTATACCTAGCGCTAAAGTAAAAGTGAAATATATCAGCTACCTACTTTCATAAACAGATGAGACAAAATAGGAAAATTAAATGAGCAAGAGCGAGAGAGATTAGTCAACATTGTCAACACTTTTCAAAAATGATAAATAATAAATGTACAAGCTCACGACGCGTTGTGAGATAGGCTATTTTTGAATTGGCTTACAGTAAGTAAACTGTTCCTCATTTTGCTGGGGACCCCCTGGGGGACTTCCCCAAGGGCTGCTGTCTCTCCAGCTCTTTAGTAAACACAAAAAAGCATTGTCAGGTCAGGATACCAATTGTATCCAATCAGGAGAGAGACCTCAGCATAATAAAATAGCACACTTCTGCTATTTTCAGCGAAAGCTTTCCCTACAATAGGCTCTATGCACAGCAGCCATATTGGGCCCCTTACTTCCTTCACAGGTGTTACCAATAATATTAATTAAGACTCTGCTCCATTTAGTGTAGCACGGTGGTTGTCTTATTTCCAAGGACCCCCATAACTCTGAGAGTGTACAAATGGAACCAAATGGACCCTTACGGGTCCATTTGGTTCCATTTGTACACTCTCAGAGTTACACACCCACCATGAGGGGCCATGTGGGGTGTTTCTAGTGAGCCAACATGCACAATATCAGCACCCTCCCTGACCAGAATGGAACAGAGCCTTCATTAGTATCATTGGTAACACCTGTGAAGGAAGTAAGAAGAGGCACAATTTCTTTCCAATATGTCTGCCGTGCATAGAGCCTATATGGATGCTGGGGTTTAAGTGGTTAAACACTGCCACAATCCATGTTTTCATTCATACCTCTCCTTTGTTTTTACATCCCTATAGGTCTCGTAACGGCATCCAGAGAGGATGACTCAGTCAGCTCTTGTGGCCTGTCTTTTTTTTCTTTTCTTTATCCACGCCTGGAAAAGGATCATTCACCCAACCTCGTTTTCAGTGAGAATGGCAACGATCTGTCCAGATGATCCACCACAAGATGTATCTCTTCAAAAGGTAAGTAATGTCTCTGTGTGTGTGTGTGTGTGTGTGTGTGTGTGTGTGTGTGTGTGTGTGTGTGTGTGTGTGTGTGTGTGTGTGTGTGTGTGTGTGTGTGTGTGTGTGTGTGTGTGTGTGTGTGTGTGTGTGTGTGTGTGTGTGTGTGTGTGTGTGTGTGTGAGAGGCCATACTACACAAGGCTCTATTTATTGATTGATTGATTTTGTTTGGACATATCACATACAAACAGCACAGCAGCACTTTCCCGACATACAGTCATAGCATCACAAGGTAGCCTGGTTCCAGATGAATCTGCCATTGCAAAAATAATTGCCCTCGTGATATTGTCTGGCCATGCGAGACTATCACAGAGGATACAAACACAATAAAGCCAGATAAGAGGGCTTATTTTCCATTGTGGTCCTCTTCACAAAAAAATACTAAACACAAAATACTAAACAACTTAACAAACAAAAAACACAACAATACATTGGACAGATATACGTAAAGAAACTAGAGTCTAAGAAATGTGCAGTCAATGCAATTTAACCTTAACCTATAAATGGGCGGGTTCCATTGGGTCCCCATCATAAATTACATACATCTTCTTCAGGGGGGGGGGGGGGGTCCCTGTTACCTTTTCCCTTTGCAGATGGGGGTCCGCAGCCAAATGCATATCAATTTGGTGTTCCTTGACATGAGTTTGAGAACTTATACTGATGCAGGGCCTTATTTCACCCCCCAAAATAATTCATAAATAAACAAAGTTGAAATATGGAGATACAAGGTTTATGCCCGACAGCGACGATATATGAAAATCAAAGTGGATCGGGAGTAACGAGCCACCCGTCAAGCGTTTGATCCGCCAGGCTCTCTTTCTGACCTCGTCCGACAACGTTTACTTTGACTTGCAAAGTACGACCTCGCCTTGAAAGAGCAAAGAACCTCTAAACCTCCGTGACAAAAGCCCGCTCAAAGTGATGAGGCATAATATCAATGCTAATCTGATGAGTGAAAAAAACTAAAGGTTTCAGGTGCAAAATTAACCCATTAAGACCTGAGGTTGATTCTACAAATGTAATTCAAAATTATTCAAATTTTTTCAAATAGCTTTCAAGATATTTCAAAAATGTCCAAACATAGCAGATGTACAAGCTTGCAGCTCGGCACAAAGTGATAATATCTTGATATAGTAAAACAAATATGTAGTTAAAATCTGAAGAGTAACTAGAAACTAAAGATGTCTAATAATTTTGGTGGAGAAAAAAGTACAATATTTGCCTCTGAGACGAGGCCGTGACCCCCCACAAATAATCATATTTGAACTGGCTCCCACCAGTTAGGAGTTGAGGCATTAAATTGAGTTTGACTCGATTCCACAGATAAATATTGTGAAAATAGCCGATCTACAAGCTTACAACCCCTTGCAATGCGAGGCGCTGTGAGCTTGTAGATCGGCGATTTCACGTTTGCCTCTTTCTTGTAATATTTGACAATTTGGCCAATTTGATATAAAAAAAGGTCTTAAAAGTCATTGTCAATTAAGAAATGTCCAGATACCCATACACTTATTCTGTATGTTGGTTTGTGTACTGTTGAGAGAGAAAACAATGTTGCACACTCTCCTTAAAGGGATTCTAGGTAACTTTAAGCCTGAATTAAAAAGAATATGTATATATATATATATATATATATATATATATATTGCATTTTTTCCCCTCTATCAGCCACTATATAATGATGCTGGGGTGTTTTCCTGCATTGAAACACAGTCCTCTTTCTGAAATCCGTATTTTCCCTACTATTTATGTTTTGACATCCGGGGGGCTCTGTCCGGGACGTAAATGAAACGCACGCATGTGCGCGTCCGTGCGCGTCCGTGTCCGTGTGAACTGTCCTATCAGCGAAAAAATTCAGAGAACCGGCAGGGGCGGGAAGTGACACGCATTGTATCTGAATAAAGCAACCTATTTTCGGCATAGTAGAGTAGTTACAAATGAACCACAGTTGATTGTTAACTCTAAGGCTATGGGAAGGCATTAGCCAGAGAAGAGAATGTCTGTAGCCTGCAACTCACACAGCCCGAGGGAGAAAGTGAGGGGCAGTTTTTAAAGAATGTCAAAAAGATGCCTATCTACAACCCACATTTTGAGCTTGCAGAGCTGCTATTTTGGCAACTTCTGTGTAATTTATGTATACAAAATATATATTTTTGATCATTTTGAATAATTTTGCATGTTTTTTTTACACAAATCCTCTATTCTGGGGGTCCCTGGCACACAAAAAAAAATCAGATGGGGGTCCGTGGCCAAATGCATTATCAATTCCTTGATTCCTTGAACTTTTCCAAATAATAATAAAATGGGTTTTTTGGACATACTTTACAAGCTTTTACCACCCGACAGTGACGACATGTATCTATCAAATATAAGTGATGGTGTTCTGACTGAACTCGTCGACACTGAAGTGTTGGGTGGGGGGGGGGTATTGTGACAGCTGGGCTCTACAGATGGAGCACCTCGGGCATAGGAGCAATGATGATGATGATGATGGTTGATGTAAAAAGTATATATATATATATATATATATATATATATATATATATATATATATATATAATAATACTCTACTAAAAGTATAAAGGTCCGAAATTTTACTTCACCGAAAAAAGTATTGGCATCAAAATATACTAACCAAAATAAAGGTAAAAATTTTTTTTTCCAACCAGAAATTTGTCAAAAAAGAAAAGCAGTCACGATTGTAGATCGGCTATTTTTTTGAAACAACAACAGCCTATACGAACCTGTACACCTGTAACTAAAATTTACACAATGTAGGGGTGAACAAAGCACTTCGTTTTAGTGGAGTAGAAGCGTTATTATTTTATTTTAAATACAACTCAATAAAAGTCAAATTTCCTGAAAATTGTATTTCGGTTACAGAAATCGAGTAGATGTACTTAGTTACTTTCCACAACTTGTTTGGTGTAGGGGTGGGGGGGGGGGTGTTAGACAGCTGGGACGTACAGACGGATCACCTCAGGGATGTGAGCGATGGTGATGGTGATGGTAATGAAGGTTGATGTCAGCCTTCATCATGTCCGTGTTCCGTTTTGCTCCCTGACACTGAGCCTCTGTGCCTCTCACCAACTCAGTGATGGAGTTTACAGACCATCCTTGTGTCTGTTCTGCATTAGATTTAAAGGTAGGGTAAGTGATTTTTCTTTTGTTAAAATCCATGTCTCTCCAGCTCTTTATTCAACAGAAAATGAATTTTCAGGTCGGGATACCAATTTAGTCCAATCAGGCTAAAGAACTCGGACAGGATACAGATTTAACAAGTGAAATTGGAAGTGATGACACAAATAAATGACAAAGTTGCAACTGGATCACTATAAAAAAATTTAGCTGATAAATGAATACTCTCTCATGATTGGCTGAAATGTTGTCACCTACCTGAAAATGTATTTTCTGTTTATTTTAATAAACAGAAAATACATTTTCAGGCAGCTCTTTAGAGCTGGAGAGACAGGCCCCTGTTACTGAACAAATACTCTAGTCTATAGCAATGAATACTATCAAAAAACCTTTGGAATTGATCAATATAACTTCAGTTCACTTTGAGTCTATACTTAGTAAAACATATCCCTGAATTGCACTGTACTTGGTGTGTTCTCTTTCTATCTACACCAGGGGTCTTCAACGTTTTCAGGCCTAGGATCCCTTAGCTGAGAGAGAGATGAAGCAGGGACCCCCTACTACAGATTGTATACATTTTTCGTTGCAGATTAAAAACGTTCATAGATTTCTTAGACAGTTGCATAGACTTTGACCGCACTATCATCAGTGTATGCTGGATTAATGTGTATTTTCCGACATTTAACCACTTGAACCGTCAATACTTGGTCTGCTCTTTTTCCCCCCCTTTGCACCAAACCCCTTTGCAAAAAATTGGTGATCTACAAGCTCACAACGCCTCTCGCTGCGAGGCGTTGTGAGCTTGTAGATCGGCTATTTTTGGCTAATGTTCCACTCAGATTAGGGATGCAGGGTTCAAGTGGTTAATGTAAAAAACATGATCCTATCACGCAAACATTTGGCGGCCCCCCTGTAGTAACTCTGAGGACCCCTTAGGGGTCCCGGACCCCCTGTTTAAGACCCATGATCTACACCAACAAATCTCTTTGCCAAAAAAAAAATTCTTTCCTAAATGTAAACGGATATTCTCTCAAGTTTTTTACTGTATCTCAGGGGAGAAAGATTTACACATTTACACACCGTAATATGACATAAATGTTAAGGTGCTGTAAAGCAGTGGTCCTCACTGCTTCCAGGGGGTCCCCCAGCATCACAGTCATTTGAACCACTTCATCCATATATTGTTGATCGACTATTTTCTGTAAAACTCTCCCCACACAATAAGGAAGCTGGGGTTTAAGTGGTTTAATTCAGGACAATATGGGACACTGGGGCCATCTCATCTCCAAACATCTAACTTAAAGTGCAAGACCACTTTGGTAGAGGTTTGGGTTGTGTAGTTTACCTTGCCATGATGTAACATCAAAGGTGGACAATAAATCAAAAATAATTACTCCATTGATTAGAAATGGATCATTCTAAATATGCTCCTCATTGACATACATTGTACGGTGAAACAGCTCTCAAAGTCACTCTTTTAGCACGTAAACGAATGTAAACAAAGTTGATTCAGGCAATATAGAACATCACCAAACCCAGTACTGTTTATTTTTTTAATAAATGTTCATTTAGCTATTTTTATTAGGAAGAAAACCCGGACCGGATCCACGGATCCGGATCTCGAAATGGTCAAATCAACATGAAGTTGACATTTTTATAAAAAAAACAAACAGTACAACGTTTGGAGACTATACTGTCAGAATCGGCTTTGTTTGCGTTCGTTTACGTGCTAAAAGAGTGACTTTGAGAGCTGTTTCAGCGTACAATGTAAGTCAATGAGGAGCATATTTTGAATGATCAATTTCTAATCAATGGAGCAATTACTTTGTATTTCTTGTGCACCTTTGGAGTTACATCATGGCAAGGTAACTCCACAACCCAAACCTCTACCAAAGTGGTTTTGCCCTTTAACAACGTTTTTTTTTCTTTACCTTGACAGGCTGTTTGGATAATAGTTGCATTCCACCTGAAATGTATATCTCAAATATGAGTATATATGTCTTTGGACGTCTCTGCCTCGGACATTTTGTTTGGGGGAAAGTGTCCAAGTCTGTTCCCCTGAGTTTTCCTTACATGGTATACACGGTAGGGACGGCCTTGGGGCAGAGCAGTGATCCTGTGTGCTTTGACTACATTACGTTTCTGTGCTGGATCCAGTGACACTGCTGAGACATTTGGCACGCGGTCATATTGCAGTATGTGCACGCTAACATGTGCTGTATGTGCGTATCACATCGCAGCGCATGCACGTGTCGCAGTGCACGTACACACTTGATTGTAACCTGGTGTCTGTCCCTGTTTTTGAGCATTATATTGTAGGCAAAACATTTAAAAAGAAACATCTGTCGGGTGGCAACCTCATATCTCCAAAACTGTTACTGTTCAGGATTCAAATAAAAAAATAGCAAAAGTAGCAGATCTACAAGCTGAAAACCGCGCTGCTTCGCGGAGCATTTCGTGCAGCGTTTCGCGCATCGCTTCGAGCATAAAATATAAGGGGTTTCTGCCCGACAGCGATGATATAGTCTTCAAGTGATTAACGGGATAATGCGTAATGTATATTTATCAGACAAATGTTACTTTGCCTGCTCAGTTCTATCGCGATGATTCCACCCAGGAGATTTAATCTGTGAGAGTGAATTCATAGACTGAATTTCTTCAGCCGCGGATCCAAAGACATAAGAAACTGGAAAAAGTGCTCCTCGGAGCACAGGTCTCCGCCAGGTCAGGTACGTTATTGTGGTCTCCTGGTGGCGCTATAATAGGCCAATGTGAAAAGGGTGCCATTTCTTCTTAGGCCTTTCACGGCAATCGGACAGTGCATTCATGATTTGAGGCATTTTGTGCCAAAAATGTGTTTTGCTAAATTAGACCTGCTGGTGGCGCTATAACAGGCCAATGGGAAAAGGGTGGCATTTCTTCCTCGGCCTAGTGGGAATGTGCGTGTGAAATTTCACTGCGTTCATGATTTGAGGCATTTTGTTCAAAATCCTGCAAACTTTGGAAGCCAACCTTAGCCAATGAGGATGGAATATGGAAAATCGGACAGATCCTTGTTGATCACATGACTATAGAGATACTGTGTACCGATTTGCATGACAGTTGGATACAATCTGTAGGAGTAATTTTAAAAAAAGGGTTTTGCACAAATCGGCCTCCTGGTGGCGCTATAACAGGCATTATGTGAAACATTGGGGGCAGAGGTTCTGAATTGGCATCCAGGGAGTGGGTGTGCACAGTTTCGCAGTGACCGGGCCAACGGTGCCGGAGATTAGCTGGTCGCACACGGACAGGACACACGGACGGACAGGCGGTAAAACATACTCTCTCGCCATGCCTTTCGGCCTGGCGGAGACAATGACAGCATGTTTAGGATGCAGTCATTTGTCAAAAATGATGTCATATACTGTCTGGCAGGGACATTGACACCAGTTACAGTTCCATTGTCAAAGCTGAAGACCGCAACATTCAGCCACTTAAACCCTATGCTTAGTTGACCGGAGTGGCCCAGGGCTCTATGCAGGGTCCCCTCCTGTTTGTGCTCTACAACAGTTGTTCTCAACCTGTGGGTTGGGACCCCCAGGGGGGTCCTCAAATTATTTTGGAGGGTCCCCAGATGACTACATTGTTTTCTCACTCAACGGTAAACAAACCAACGTACATTATACAGTGCATGCAGGGTATCTGCACATTTCTAAAGTTACAATTGAATTACTTTTAAGTATACCAAATTGGTCAAATTGTCAAATATTACGTAGGAAAAAGGCAAACATTGCGAAAATAGCCGATATACAAGTTCACGAGCCGTTGTTTTGTAACACTTTCAAGATTCTTAAAAATATTTTCAAAGATAGCAGATGTAAAAGCTCGCAGCACGGCACAAAGTGACGAGCTGTGAGCTTGTATGTCTGCTATTTTTGAGAACCACCGTTCTAAACCACTGTTCTAAATCCAAAGAGTTATCTGGGAAAAAAATGTGTTGCTATACATATAGATCAAATCTGAAATTACAGTGATGCTTTCCCGGTTTTAATGGGTTAAGAACGTCCATGTACGTCCATACTAAAGCAGATTCTGCTGACAGAGTGTTGGAGTCCAACCCATATAAAGAACACTTGATTTTCTGTTTCAATTAAACAAAAAGGTAGACGATACACCACAAGCATGACAACACATAGGTTATAACATAACGGCATAACAATAAAGACAGAAGAACAGAAGGAAGACAAATCACATCACTTATTCACGCCAAATACAGTAGGCTGTATAATAATCAGCACAATATTGCTGCCAAAAACATCTCTCCCATTGCAGTGCTGAATGCTGGAGGAAATGTGCAGAACTTATTTGAACATATTTGCTATTTATGCCCAAAATTGAAAAGGTTTTGGGAGATAGTGAAAATAATTATAACAAATACATTTTCCTTAAGGAAACCCATACACCCAATCAATATTTGATTAGGTATTATTCCATTAGAAATACACAGGGAGGGAGATAAATATCTGTATACAATATTACGTATTACGAACCTGCAAGTATGTATTATAAATATATATATATATATATATAAAAACATCTCTCCCATTTACAGCTCAGCCATTTGTATCCACCCCCTGCCTCCCAATTAGTATGACAACTAATTGGCATCCTCCGTCACTCCAATACACAACACATTCACCACTCTTCCCCTATAGTATATGGGGCTAATGGCAGCCATGGTACCCCGTGGAACATGTGAGAGTCTCTCCAAGGGCATTAAGCGTAACACTTAACACACCTAACACACCTGATCTTAATTAGGGAAACTCTTACTCTTACGCTGCTACGTAATTTATCCAGCTCAAGATGACGGCCAGATGGCACATTACTTATTTTAAACTTAATCAGCACACTCAAATATGTATCTGAATACATTATAGCAGGGGTCCCAAGGACCTCTTAGCTGAGCAAGAGATGAAGCAGGGACGACCCCCAATACATATTGTATAAAATTGTGTTGCAGATTAAACTTTATAGATTTCATATTCGTTGGATTCATGTTAATGTATATTTTCAGACACTCAAACACTTAAATTGTCAATACTTAGTTAACTTAATGTTTCACTCTGTACTTGGTCTGCTCTTTTTTCCCTCCTACACAACGCCTCGCACTGCGAGGCGTTGTGTAGATCTGTTGGCAACATCTTTCCCATATACAGCTTAGCCATTTGTATCCATCCCCTGCCTCCCAATTAGTATGACAACTAACTTGCATCCTCCGTCACTCCAATACACAAAACATTTGACTACTCATCCCCTACATATGGCGCTAATGGCAGCATGCTTCTACAAATTCGGCCGAGGTAACCCGTAGAACATGTGAGAGTCTCTCCAAGGGTGTTATGATTAAGGCTAACAGTTAACACACGTAACACACCTGATTTTAATTAGGGAGACTCTTGGGCTGCTACGTAATTTATCTCAACTTCAAGATGACGGCCAGATGGCGCATTACTCATTTTAAACTTAATCAGCACACTCAAATATTTATCTGAATACATTATAGCAGGGGTCTTCTAAGTTTTTCAGCCCAAGGGCCCCTTAGCTGAGAAAGAGAGAGAGATGAAGCAGGGATCTACATATTGTATAAAATTGTGTTCTAGATTAAACTTTTTTCATAGATTTCCTATTCGTTGGATTCACGTTAATGTGTATTTTCAGACATTCAACCACTTAAACCGTCAATACTTAGTAAATGTTATCTTTCACTCTGCTCTTTTTTCCTCTAAACTTCCATGCCGAAAATAGCCGATCTATAAGCTCACAACGCCTTACAGCCCGCCTGTAGTAACTCTGAGGATATTTAGGCAGATTCTGGTCAACTAAAACTAGACTAAAACTTAAACATTTCAAATGACTAAAAACTAATATAATTGTATTCAAAAGACTATGACTATGACTAAAACTAAATTAAAAAAAAATCTGTCAAAATTAACACTGATGAGTAAAGGCTGTGAACGAGGCTATAAGGTTCCATTCATGGGGCTGTGAGGCAGTAATCCTGGGCTTGGCGGGATCGGAGCAGGGTCTGCATATTTCCAGTCTTATCACGGTTGATCTGCAGAGCTGCCTTGAGATGGTGGATTAGCCTCCTCTACTCTGTCTGCCCTTGTTGCTCTTGAACACCGTCCAGGTTATCTCTGAATGAACTCTTCACAGAAGTGGGTGGGTGGGCGCTGATGGAAAGTAAGGTACATTTACTCGAGTACTACACTCCCGTGGTTCTCAAATGGGGGGTCGGGACCCCCAGGGGGCTCCCCAAATTATTTAGGGGTTGTCCCCAGATAGAATAGAATAGAATAGACTTTATTTGCCATTTGCACAAGTGCATAGGAAATTTTGGAGCTCAGCTCCCAGGGTCAGCATTTTAAAAAGAAGACAGAAAATACATAGAAAACACATAGAAAAAGATGATTAGCTTATGTGCAACATTGCGTTCTCACTCAACAGTAAACAAACCAATATGCAGTAAGTGTATGCAGGGTATCTGCACATTTCTAAAGTGACAATTTAAGACCTTTTTAATACCAAATATTCGTCAAATTGTCAAATGTAACGTAAGAAAGAGGCAAACATTTTGAAAATAGCTGATCTAAAAGCTGACAACACCTAAACCCATTTTATATTGCCTAAGTCAAAGACAATTGTGACTTAGCAAAAAAAAAATGGAGGAAGTCACTTACTCGAAGTCAGTACACACCCCATGAAGCCTTCATGTAGAGTTTTTGTTTTTGTTACATTCATAAGCCAATAATTTGATGACCGACGGAGACTCAAAGAGTTTCTTACTGAGTCTCCTATTGACTGATGATCCGGTCATCACATTATTGGCTCTGGAATGAGAAAATTCAAGGCTTCATGAGGTGTGTAATTGATAGAAAATAAGTTATGTCACACACAGGGGAGTATACTATGCACAGACCGCACAGGCCAGGCCAAAGGGCTGTGACAATTTTTTTTTGGGTGAACTGCTCCTTTAAGTGAAAGTATCAATAAATAGTCAAAAAATTACTAAAAGTATTAGCATCAATATATATTTAAAGTACCAAAAGAATAATACTCAATGTGCAGAAGGTCCCATTTCACAAGTTTTCAAATGTTAAATTTTTTTTTTAAATCCTTTGAAAATAGCAGATCTACAAGCTCACAACGCGTCGCTTTGCGAAATCTGAGTACAAATGTGAGTACTTCTTCCACCACTACGGGTGGGAGGGGCTGTGGGCACATGTGTGTTCCTCACATGAGAGTTAGGTAATTCTCCGGTTTCAATTAAATTCAATTTTATTAGTGCCAATCATCACAACAAAGCTGTCTCAAGACAGACCACTTTAGAGCAGAGATCGAACATTTTGTCCCCCGACAGTGGCAGAGACAAGGAAGAAAAAAAAAACTTTTACTTTAATGGGAAGAAACCTCGAGCAGAACCAGGCTCTCTCTAGGGTGAGCAGCCACCTGTCTTGACTGTGCAGAGAGAGAGAGAGAGAGGGAGAGAGAGACTCACATGAGAGTTAATTAATTCTCAGGTTTCAATTAAATTCAATTGTATTAGTGCTACATCATCGCAAAACAAAGATGTTGTCAAGACAGACCACTTTAGAGCAGAGATAACGTTTTGTCCCCCGACAGTGGCAGTGGCAAGGAAAAATCTTTAGTCTACTTTAATGGGAAGAAACCTCGAGCAGAACCAGGCTCTCTAGGGTGAGACAGTCACCTGTCTTGACCGTGCAGACTGCAGAGAGAGAGAGAGACAGACAGACAGATACACAGACAGACGGATACACAGACAGACAGACAGACAGACAGACAGACAGACAGACAGACAGACACAGAGAGAAAGACAGATACAGAGAGAAAGACAGACAGACAGACATATACAGAGAGAACAACAGACAGAC
The DNA here is from genome assembly GCF_963280865.1 of Gymnoscopelus braueri. Lineage (NCBI taxonomy): Eukaryota > Metazoa > Chordata > Actinopteri > Myctophiformes > Myctophidae > Gymnoscopelus > Gymnoscopelus braueri. The sequence continues at coordinate 33,385,297 of NC_137626.1, forward strand.
ATACATAGATACAGAGAGAAGGAGAGATACGAGAGACACAGAGAGAGAGAAAGAGATAGAGATACAGAGAGAAATACAGATACACAGTAGACAGAGAGATACACACACACACGCACATGCACACGCACATGCACACGCACACACACACAGCAAGACAGAGAGAGATACAGAGAGAGACATGGCGAGAGAGGGAGATATACAGAGAGAGACATGGCGAGAGAGGGAGATATACAGAGAGAGATACAGAGATAGATACAGAGATGGAGACGGAAAGACAGAGAGAGCGAGAGAGGGAGAGATAAAGATAACAGAGAGGGGGTGTTATATCCCATGGTGAGAGGAAATAGTGCTCCTTATCTTCCATTATCCTTTCACAGTACACTTGTCTGAACATAATGCTGTGCCTGCCTCCTCACCCCTCTGACTCCGTATCGCACCCCTTCACAGTGGTGGGAAAAGTACTCAAATTCTTTACTTAAAGGTAGGGTAAGTGTTTTTTTTTGGTTAAAACAAAAAGTATTTTGTTAAAAGGTTAAAACACTATATTCTGATAGTAATCATTGCTAAAGAGTGTTTTTTCAGTAACAGATGTCTCCCTGTCTCTCCAGCTCTTTGATAAACAGAAAATACATTTTCCGGTAGGTGTCAAAATCTCAGCCAATCAGGAAAAAGTACACATTTTTAAGCTTAATTTGTATAGTGTTCCAGTTCCAATTTTGTCTGCTCATTTCTTAGTGTCATCACTTCCAATTTCACTTGTTTAATCTGTATCCTGATTGAGTTCTCTGTCCTGGTTGGATAAAATTGGAAATGAAACTGAAACTGAAACGAAAATGCATTTTCTGTTTAATAAAGAGACAAGGAGACTCCTGTTACTGAACAAACACTCTATAGTAATGAGTACTATCAGAATATAGAGCTATTTAACACTTATTTTAACCAAAGCAAATCACTTACCCTACCTTTAGTAAAAGTATCAATACTGCAATATAGAAATAATCTGTTACAAGTAAAAGTCCAGAATTCAAAATGTACTTGAGTAAAAGTACACAAGTATTGGCATCAAAACTTACTTAAAGTACCAAAAGTAAAAGTACTAAAATGTTTGAAAATAGCAGATCTACAAGCTCACAACCCGTCGCGATGCAATGCGTTGTGAGCTTGTATACTGCTATTTTCATATAGCCTATGTATAAAATGGGGCTAAAGTGGTTAATGTATGTTTTATAATGTAATAATTAATATATCGTCGGTGTCCAGAACGAACCAGCTAACTCCATTTTCATCTTTTTTTTTTTTTTTCATAAATCAACGCTATTGAACACCCTTTACGTCTGTGTAAAAAATCAAAACATTTGAACCAATGAAAAGTATTAAAAAGCACCTCTGACGAAAACTCCCAACTCCATTGGATCCTCAAACTGTCCGTCAAAAACAAACAACTCCCCCCTCTCCTCTCCAGTGCTGCGTTTTCAGAGCATGAGTAGAGCGCGCTGCGCAGTGAACGAGGAGGAGGATCACGTAAACACACTCCCCGTAGTCTGTTAAAACTATGCAGTGTACCTGTTTATCAAACTTAGCACTGATGGTAATGTTATGAAAACAAGTAATCATATTTCTAAAATCTATGAAGTGTTTAATGAGGAGAGCAATGTGACAAGAAGAAAGGCGTTCATAGCATTTCTGTCGCGCTGAAACCTCTCCCTCAGCAGCGAGTGGAGCTATTGTTTTGGACACTAACTCCATTTCAGTTTGATTTCTGCTCGTCTGAAACTACTAACTCCACTAGCGCTGGGTAAAGTGTTGATTTACCCGCGATTTGGGTAAAGTGTTGATAATATAATGACACATGCAAGTATCTGACAATATATAAAGTCACTATACCAACTTTGATGAGGCAGTATTGCTTTGTTTTAAAAATATAAGGTTTTCTTCATTTCCTGAAAAAAATATATTTAGTTTTTGCGTTTCCTGAACAATGAGCGTTTTGGAGTTAGCAGTTTCGGGCTGGACAGCAGAGATATGCAAAGTAACTACAGTAGTAACTAAAGTTTTCAAATCCTTAAAAGTAAAAGTACAATATTTGCATCTGAGATGTAGTGGAGTAGTAGTAAAAGTATAAACAATTGGAAATACTCCAGTAAACTAAAAATACCCCCAAAAATGTACTTAAGTACAGTACTTGAGTAAATGTACTTAGCTACTTTACACCACTGCCTACCTCATCACTGTACTTCTACTCTTAATGGGTTAAAACCAAATGCATGGCTTTAGCTCAAACCTGGTTCACATAAATCACAGTACACAGTAAATTCCATGCAGGCAGTTGTTAAAATAGTTGTTAAATAGCTCTATATTCTGCTAGTACTCATTGCTACAGAGTGTGTGTTCAGTAACAGGAGTCTCCATGTCTCTCCAGCACTTTATTAAACAGAAAATGCATTTTCTGGTCAGGATACCAATTGTATCCAATCAGGAGAGAGAACTCATACGGGATACAGATTAAACAAGTGCAATTGGAAGTGATGACACAAAGAAATTAACAGACACAATTGGAACTGGAACAGTATAACATTTAGGCTGATAATAGCCTATCCCTCTCCTGTGTGGCTGAAAATTAGCGACCCACCTGAAAATGTATTTTCTATTAAAGAGCTGGAGAGACGGGGAGACCCCTGTTACTGAGCAAACACTCTGTAGCAATGAGTACTATCAGAATGTAGAGCTTTAGCCTTTTATCATATTGTTTTAACCCAAAAATATCACTTAAAAAAAAGCTCTATAGAGCACCGAAGTCTGACGTAATTTACACATCCTTTGTTTGTCTACCTGGTTCACGGTTTTCCACCCCCATTCTGAATCCCCATAGACGTATTTAATATCACGTCAAATAAGAACTGTGTTCCAAAATTAAACAAATGAACCTGGCGGTTTTACTCTTATGGATATGAAGCATCAACTGATGGTGAGAAAACGCTAATGTTACTTCCGCCGAATTAGTAAAATTTTCGCTAGAAACAGACTGTCAAATATAAGTGACTGACTATCATAAACAATACAGAACCTCCTCCCTGACAATATCGCCGAGACAGTTTGTTTATTTTTGGACCACAATGCTTATATGAGACGATTCTATGATGACCCAATGTTATTCTCCATAGAGAAATTACTTTGAGTGAAGTCAGGACTTCTGTACTCTATAATGTGATAGATTGATATATTGATCATTGATTACAGTGTTTGTTCAGTAACAGGGGTCTCTCCCTGTCCTGTCCAGCTCTTCAGGTGGCTTGCCTATTTCATTCAATCAGGAGAAAGAAATGAGCAGACAAAATTTGGAACTGGTTACACTATGAAAATGAAGTTGATTTCAATTTCACTTTTATTCTGTATATCCTGTACACAGAACTTTAACTTCTGTCTCCTGATTGAATTTGGTATCTCGACCCTGAAAATATATTAAACCCAGTGGTGGAAAAACTTTTTTTTTACTTAAGTAAAAGTATCAATTAGTACCAAGTAAAAGGCCTGTATTCAAAATGTTACTCGAGCAAAAGTACAAAAGTATTGGCATCAAAATATACTTAAAGTACCAAAAGTAAAAGTACTAAAAGTACCAAAAGTAAAAGTACTAAAATGATTGAAAATAGCAGATCTACAAGCTCACAACGCGTCGCATCGCGTTGTGTAGATCGGCTATTTTCAAATAGCCTAGGTATAAAATAGGGCTAAAGTGGTTAATGTATGTTTTATAATGTAATAATTTGTATCTGCAAAGTAACTAGTAGCTAAAGTTTTCAAATAATTGTAGTGGAGTAAAAGTATAATATTTGCCTCTGAGATGTAGTGGAGTAGAAGTAAAAGTATTGAAAATGGGAAATACTCCAGTAAAGTAAAAAATCCTCAAAAGTGTACTCAAGTACAGTACTTGAGTAAATGTACTTAGTTACTTTACACCACTGATTAAACCTTTAATCACATAGCTTCCCAATTTCGTCTGAGGTCTTAATGGGGGAATATCTTGTGTGACACTGTTGCACAAGCATGGCATTAATTTATGGAAATTGAATTATAGAGATAAAAGGTTTCTGACCGACAGCAACGATATACAGTTATACTCCGACGCTAAGAGGGGCTCTTTATTAGGGTTACAGAGATCAGGGCAGGAATGTGTAGCTAAAACCACGTCTTATAATTTGATATACAGACACTATTCACTGAACTCCAGTGGTGGAAAAAAGTACTCAAATGTTTTACTTGAGTAAAAGTATCAATACAACATTGTAAAAAATACTCTGGACTTTTACGTGAATTTTAAATAACAGACTTTTACTTGTAACAAACGTTTTGGCATCAAAATATGCTTAAAGTACCAAAAGTAAAAAGTATTCATTATGCAGAATGTCCCATTTTCACAAGTTTTCAAAATGCATAACAATCTTTTGAAAATAGCAGATCTACAAGCTCACAACGTTGTGAGCTTGTAGATCGTCTATTTTCAAAAAGGTGAAGTGCATAATATAGGGCTGAAGTGGCTAATGTTTTGTAATAATAATTAAAATCTACAAAGTAACTAGTAACTAAATGTTTTCAAATAATTGTAGTGTAGTAAAAGTAAAATATTTGCCTCTGAGATGTTATTAATGGAGTAGGAGTAAAAGTGCTGAAAATTGAAATGCTCCAGTAGAGTAAAGGTACTTACATTTGTTTTACTTACGTACAGTACTTGAGTACATGTGCTTAGTTACTTTACACCACTGCTGAACTCATAGCCTGAGTTTTATCGGCTGGCAGACAGAGGATCTAGTGTGCCTGTTTAATGCGATACGTACCACGCTGTACATACAGTATGACATCTGGGTTGGAGAGGAACGGTGAATAAGTCTTGTTTTCTCAACCTTTTCAACTTCCAGATGTTTTTATGTGACAGCATATTTAGGGCAGTGGTTCTATCAAATATTGTTCATGCCAAGGATCCCCCAAATTAATAATTATGTATTTGGCCACAAATCAGAAAAACATTAATAATATATTTATTTTGTGCCAGGGACACTGGGTAAAACGTGTCCAAAATATTCAAAACATTTCAAAATATTTCAATTGTGAGCTTGTAGATCAGCTATTTTCACTATTTTAATTTGATAAAAAAGGAAACATTTTGGACATAAGAGATAGTAGTAGTAAAAAAAAGTGCTTAACGGAAAAAGTACAAATGATTAACAACAAAGCAAAAAAGAAACGCAAAAACATAAAACAACATTTAAAAACGGCAAAAAAGGCAGTGAATCAGGCAAAACAGTGAGGACATGAATAACAACACAGAGATTTTAAAATCAACAAAATCAACTAAAAGCCAGAGTGAAGAAATAGGTCCTGAGCTGTGCTTTAAAGCTGTCCACAGAGGCTGCATGGCTTATGTGTAATGGGAGTTTATTGCAAGCCGTCTGCCAGTAGCAGAATGCTGCTTCACCGTGTTTTTTATATGTCATTGTAAAGCATTTTGAGCAGGTCAGCGCTAGAAGACCTGAGGGGGCGGTTTGGAACATATCTAGGCATGCAGTCATAGAGGTATGAAGGTGCCAGACCATTGAGAGCTTTATAAACAAGTGACACCACTGTGGTGTGTGTCTCCCATTTGAGCTCCTCCTCGATGTGTGTACTCCGAAGAACTTGAACTCGCTCACCCCTTTCACCGCAGCTTCATCGATGAGGATGGGCATTTTTCTAATTTTCAAAAAAAACAGCAGATTCACAAGCTCACATTGTGAGCTTGTACTGTAGATACTGGATAGGGTTAAAATTTAACTGACTAACACATTTCAGCTGGGGACCCCCTCGAATCTGCTCGAGGACCCCACTTTGAGAACCACTGGTCTATACTACAGTGGAGACTATTCTGTATGGTCCAGGATTTGCGTAGATACAAGACAAAAAAAAAAAGGAAAGGAAGTGCCATCTCCCGTTTACTTCTACATGAGGTGTAAATAGGTGACCGCCTTTTTGGGAGACCGGAAGCAGGTTGGAGTCTATTATTTCCAATGGAAGAGTGACACAGCTTCTGAACCATTCTTTTGGTCACTGAACTAAATATTGGACCTGGTCAAGCCACGAGCCACATAATCTTCCCAAGATTTTCATACTAAAATGACTTTTTCCAGAGAGACAAATCAGGAAAATATCTACTTTATTAATCGACCTTTCTCTGTCGACCTTTCTCTGTCCTTGCACTCTCACAAGGACATCTAGCACCAATAAACATCGGACGTTCGCGCGAGACGGCACCCACTTAGGAGACCATTTGTAGGAGTTGTGTACCATTTTGCCTCTAGTGGCTCCAATTGGGATGGCGTATCTTTAATAATTTAATGTTTTTGGTTTGAACCACTAGATGCTGTGGTGGTGGACATGTACTTTTACCCCTGCGTCACCTGAGAGCCTCCGGTGGTCTGATTCTCATTCTGTAATGCAATGGCCTCTCATTTTCACATTTTCATTCTAACCCATATTTCCACACCTACACTACATTCTATTTTTTATTTGGGCAAAGGCTGTGTGTCTCAACACTTACGAGCTGCAAGATGGAAGCGACTAATGTCATTTTTCACCCTTTTATCACAGAGGAGATAAATGGACTGTTGACTTTTTATATATTGTCTCTATCGGGTGGAAACCTCATATCTCCAAAACTGTTCCTTTTCAGGATTGAAATTCTAAAAATAGCAAAAGTAGCAGATCTACAAGCTCAAAACGTGTCGCTTCGTGCTGCGTTCCAAGCTTGTCGATCTGCTACTTTGTATGCTTTTGTGTGACGCTGTTATGATCAAAATTACGAAAAAAACATAAAAGTTAAAGTACGGAGCTAAGAGGTTTCTGTCCTACAACAGTGATATATATGTGACTGGCTGTATCAGGCTGTATCAGAGCGAGTCTTTTCGGGCGCTCTCATTTTTCAGCAGAAGAGAAATCCTCTGTTGTAAAGTTTTTTCACCTAAAATGTGTTAACCCATTGAGACCTGAAGCCGATGTCTCCTAAATCTCAACAGTATTCTGAAAAACGTATGTTTCTATATCAGTGGTGTTCAAACTTTTTCATGTCAAGGACCCCCAAAATGATATGTATTTGGCCGCGGACCCCCATCAAAATAAAAATTTGTTCCAGGGACCCCCCAGAAGCAAAGATTTGAGTTAAAACGGTTCGCTTTAAAAATATATATATTCAAAGATTTGCACACATTTTCATGATTTAAAAAAAATAGCATCTGTAGTGTAGTAAAAGTAAAATATCTACAAGCTCGTAGCGTGGCACTCGGTGCCGCGCTATTGACCCCAGGGTTAGACAACCAGTCCATCCTTCAATACTGGAATTATCCAGACAAGAGGAAGATAATCATCAACAAAGGCTCAACACAATGTCTGCAGGAGAATTCTTTAACCATGTGAACATTCTATGTTCTAGTGGTATATTGAGCTTTGTCCTCAGAGCACTGATTGGAGGTCTACCTGGCGTCATAGTTGGTTTGGTAGGGTTTGTGGTTGCGGTAGGAGGATTGGCATACTTCTTCCACCGTCACCACGAGGAAGAGAATTATCAACAAAGGATCAACGCAATGGCTCCAGTAGCATTCTTTCTAGCATCCGTTCTAGTTTCTAGTGTTGCATTGGGGGCTGCCCTCGGAGCACTGATTGAAGGTCCACCTGACGGCGTAATTGGTGCAGCAGTAGGGAACCTAACTGGTGCACCAGTAGGGAGACTAACTGGTGCAGCAGTAGGGAGACTAACTGGTGCAGCAGTAGGGGCTGTGGTTGCGGGAGGAGGATTGACCTACATCTACCGCCGCCGCGAGGAAGAGAATCATCAACAAAGGCTCAACACGCTCAACGCAATATCCCTTCTACTTTGTATTGTTTATATTGGCACTGTCTTTGGAGATGCGATTGGAAGTCCACCTGGCGGCCTAATTGGTGCAGCAGTGGGGGCTGTGCTTGTGGTTGGGGGAGGATTATTGGCATTCCTCTTCTTCTACGGTCTCCATAAGAAAATGAAGATGATACAAGCAGAGCCAGTGTAGTAAATGTACAGAGAGAGTTCTGGGAAAAGATTCGTAGGCCTTGTTTAACTCATTCCCTGCCAATGACGTCTTTTGACGTCTCTTAAAAGAAATAATTTAAAAAAAAAGTTTTTTCTCAAAGGAACTAGGAGATAACGCTATCCAACGCTATTTTTTTTTTATCCTGTGTTTTACCATGTATTTTTGAGTGAAACATGCTATTTTCAAACATCAAACAAGAAATGAGGGTCACAATGACCTCGTTGACATTTGTGAAACCACACCTGAAAACCCTTAGCAACCATCAGGGGATCAATCATACTGGAGATAAATATTCCATGTAGGGCCGGGACTTTATTGCGGTGCGGGTCACACGCGCGCGATTTTTATTAATTAATTAAACTACTTTAAAACAACAGTAACAACAACACACTCTACCAGCCTCCAGTGGTGGAAAATAGCAGATCTACAAGTTCACAACGCCTTGCGCTTGTAGATCTGCTATTTTCACATGGTTACATGGTATGTTTTATAATACTCGAAATCTACAAAGTAACTCGTAACTAAAGTTTTCAAATAATTGTAGTGGAGTAAAAAGTACAATATTTGCCTCTGAGATATAGTGGAGTTACTGGAGTAGAAGTAAAAGTATTAGAAATTGGAAATACTCGAGAGTCAAGTGCAAATACCTCAAAATTGAGTACTTAAGTACAGTTCTTGAGTACATGCCAAAATCCATTTGAAAAAAAAAGCTTTTCACTGTTCTCAGGTCAAATATTGATATGCGATTAATTTAATAAAATAAAATTGCAATTAATTAATTACAAAGCCTCTAATTAATTAGATTTCTTTTTTAATCGAGTCCCAGCCCTAATTCTGTGACTACTTGGAAATAGCCCAAAGTGCAAAATAATGCTTTTTAGCTCAAATCTAAAAATGACACAATTCCAGGTCTTAATGGATTAAAGCCACATTATATTAAAGAAACGGCAGAATGTGTTTTTGTAAACCAGACTAGATGAAGAAACGAGGTCAAGGTCATCTTGACGTGACCACTGATAGATGTACTTGTGCATCATGTTCTTTCGGCTAAATTACAGATTTCTTTTTTAAAATGACAGTGTTTACAAAATTACAGTGTTTACAATAGCCATGTTAGCAGCATTATGAAATAATTGATTGTGGCTCCTCGCTGCTGTTGGAGGTAATGTGACTGTAACCACATTAACCCTAGCGTCGTTCCTATTCTCGGCAATGTCATAATAGGCAAACATTCAGTGACATTAGGCGAACATTCTGCGAAGATAGCTCACAACGCATAGCATCATCAAGTAATCGGAGTGGAGAAAACAGTACACTCATTTGCCTCTGCAATTTAAATGATCCTAAAATGGAAATACTCAAGTACAGTGAAAGTACCTCAAACTTGTACTTAAGTACAGTACCCGATCATCACGTACCATTTCTCTCAGAATTATTTATATATCTGAAATATGAATATTTTTGCCTAATTCATATTGGGGCAAAAAATAGCAGCTCCGTGGCGTTTGTGGTGAGTGTCCTCCCTGAGATTGGGAGGTCAGGGTTCGATCACCCGGCTAGGTCTTACAGTACCAAAGATCATTAAAAATATGGGACCTAATACCTCCCTGCTTGGCACTCAGCATCAAGGGTTGGATCGGGGGTAAGTCCCTGCGACGTAGCCTACTAGTGTCATGTCAAAGGGGGTGTACTTGTACATCAAGCCACAGTACGGCAAGAGCCTATCTACTGTTTCTGTAGTGTGAGGACACTACAGAAACAGTAGATAGGCTCTTGCCCTATGGGCCACATGTCTCGTTAACCGTGGGCAGTGTTGGAAGAAGTACTCAAATGTTTTACTTAAGTAAAAGTATAAATACTTCCATGTAGAAATACTCTGTTAGGGCGCGCTCCCACCAAGAGTTGGCTGGCCGCTGTTTGCAGAATCTGCCAATGCATTGTCAATGCAAATGCGTTGATTCAGGCAAGAGCAGATTTTTCCGCTAGTCGCGCAGACCTTGCGTTTATCTGCTCTCCGCGACTAAGCATAAAACTGCTGGAGGCAGGCGCTGATTTTCTCCCTCTGTCCAATCGGGTGAGTCGAAGGCGGACCGTCTCAAGACTCAGGAAGCAACATGGTGCTCAAGGCAGCAGGCACAGGCAGTGCGGGCTACGGGGAGGCTCCTGAAAGTGAGTGACAGGCGCGACACTCCCGTTTTTTAGAATCCGCTGGCTGCAAAAAACTGTGGCCGCGCACAACCTGCGTTTAACAGCGGCCAGCCAACTCTTGGTGGGAGCGCGCCCTTACAAGTAAAAGTCTGGAATTCTAAATTTACTTTATTGGTATCAAAATGTACTTAAAGTAGCACAAGTGGAAAGTACTCATTATGCAGAATGTCCCATTTCTCAAGTTTTCAAATGTATAACATGAATACAAATCCTTTGAAAATAGCAGATCTACAAGCTCACAATATGTCGCATCGCGACGCATTGTGAGCTTGTAGATCGGCTATTTTCAAGTGGCCGAAATGTATATAGGGCTTAAGTGGTTAATGTATGTTTTGTAATAATAATCAAAATCTACAAAGTAACTAGTAACTAAAGTTTTCAAATGATTGTAGTGGAGTAAAAGTACATTAAGTATTGATAATTGTAAATACTCCAGTAAAGTAAAAATACCTCAAAATTGTACTTAAATACAGTACTTGAGTAAATGTACTTAATTACTTTACACCACGGACTGTAGGTTACCAAGGTTACTTATATTATGCTACACATGCTTCAAAGCACGAGGACAATAACTTAACAGCTTGCATCGTTTACACTTGTATACAAAGTCCTGGAAAGTGAGCTTTATTTCAGTTATTCTAAGTTTACAGTTTGTGTGTTCAGTAGTGCAGGCAGTTTTAGATGCTGTGTATGTTTCATTGCTTCTTTCAACAACGTTAATTATTAGTATTGCACGAAGCAGATACATAAACCAATGTCATACATTTTGATATCATAGAGGCTAAAAGAGGCACACACCAAAAATAAATCTCTCACATACAAATCAATCAAGAAGAGAAAGGATTAAAACTTCATAGGGCCCTGAAGCCTCTGACCACATAAAAATTATTTATTGATGTCTGCGTGAATAGCAAAAGCAATGAATAAATACCGGGGTTACGAAACTAAAGAACATGCATTAACATATTGTTGCCGTTGGCCGGAAACCTTGTACCTCCATAGTAAATTTTTTTTTGTAAATTAATGTCCAACTTCATCAGAGTGTCGCCCAAAAGTTTGGAAAATAGCAGATGCAACACATTATGAGCTTGTAGATCGGCTATTTTCACTATTTTAATTAAATAAAAATGTTTTGGACATAAGACAGTAGTAGTAATAATAATAATAATGATAAACTTTATTTGTATAGCACCTTTCATGACATGAAATGCAGCTCAAAGTGCTTTACGGAAAAAGTACAAATGATTAACAATAAAGCAAAAAAATAAAAGCTAAAACATAAAACAACATTAAAAACATAGCAAAAAAAGGCAGTGAATCGGGCAAAACAGTGAGGACATGAATAACAACACAGATATTTAAAAATTAACTAAAAGTTTTAGGTGTAATGGGAGTTTATTCTAAGCCGTCTGCCCGTAGAAGCAGATTGCTTGTCATTGTAGGCACTTTGAGCAGGTCAACACTAGAAGACCTGAGGGGGCGGTTTGGAACATATCTACGCAGGCAGTCATAGAGGTAGGAAGGTGCCAGACCATTGAAAGCTTTATAAACAAGTGACACCACACACAGTCTCCCACTTGAGATCCTGCTGGATGTGTGTACAGTACTCTGAGGAACTTGAACTCGCCGACCCTCTCCACTGCAGCTCCATCGATGAGGATGGGCGCTTGCTCTCTCTGCGGGCCTCCTGAAGTCCGCGATCAGCTCCTTGGTCTTGTCGACGTAGAGGGCAAGGTTGTTCTCCCGGCAACATAGTGACAGTGAGTTCATCTCCTCTCAATAGGCAGACTAGTCATTATTGTTGACAATCCGGCCTATCGCTGTCGTGTCGTCCGCATACTTGATGATGGTGTTGGGAGTCATGTGTGGCTGTGCAGCCATGCGTGGACGGGGAGCAGAGGAGAGGGCCCATTCTCACCATCTAACGTCGGTTTGAAAGGAAGTTTAGAATCCAGTTGCACATGCGTGGGTCTTTGTGTCAAGCTTTGCTGGGACAATGGTGTTGAATGCCAAGCTGTGTTCCACGAACAACACACGTACATATTTGTCCTTCGGCTTCTTGTCATCCATGTGCGAGAGGACGGTGTGGAGAGCCATGGCAATAGCGCCATTGTCAATCGTGAAATGCCACGGGTCCAGCGAGGCATGTAGTGTGGAGTAGATGTATTCTCTCACCAGCTTCTCAAAGCATTTGCTGACTATTGGGGTGAGAGCTATGCACATGAATTCACTTGACCCATTTGGAGCCGTAAGGGTCAGGGACCCTTATGGGTCCAAATGGGTCAAGTGAATTCATACATGCGACCACGGCAGTCAGTCTCTCCATGTTCAACCTCACTCAGCTCCCTTCAATTCCCATGGTCCCACAAGCTAACACATACGCCCTCAATCTAAGGGTTAAGTTAAATTTATGATTTGGTGGATATTATATAATATCTGTGTATCTTAACTTATGCCTTTGAAGGGCTCAATATTTAAATGACTGTTTCTGGATTGTATGTTTCTGTGGATTGTATGTTATATCTGTATCTTAACGTATATGCCCTTGAAGGGTCCAATGTTCATGCAATAACTCTGTATCTTATGCTCTGCTTCTGGGGGGTTAGTGATCTCAGATTCTGTATCATGCAGGGGGTTAGTGATTCTTCGTCATGCTTGTGCAGATAATCTGTAGTATGACAGGAGCAGAGTCCCACCGCCAAACTGAATGCAATAGCATTGCAATAAATGGTTAATCCTTATATTTTATATATATATATATATATAAATGTCTACAATGTGCTTTCTTATCTCTAGATATGGATACAAAATTAATCTCTAAAAAAATATATCGTTGTTGTCGGGCAGAAACCTCTTATCTCCATGCTCTAACTTCTTGTGTTTTTTCGTAAATTAACGCCCTACTTGGTCATACTACAGCGTCACACAAAAGTAGAAGATCTGCGAGCTTGCAGATCTGCTACTTTTGCCAATTTTTTTATTTGAATCCTGGACATATGAGATACTGTATGAATCCCGGACATATGAGGTTTCCACACGACAGAGATGAGATGATATATCGCATTCATTACAACTCCAGTATCATGTGTGTGTGTCCACCCGACTGCCTGTCCTCCTGGGTATGGCGCATGGGGTCGGGGATGGATGGGGAGGGGGCCCCAGGAAGATAAATGGGGCGGCCATAGCTGAATGCTTAGAGGGTCCCTGAGGTCCCATGTTCAATTCCAGGCCTCAGCAATGTGTCGAAGCGTCCCTGCATGGGCAAGGCACTTGACCCCTGACTGCTCCCCCCTCCGCGCTCCTCTGCACTCAGCTGGGTGAAGCTGAAAACAAACGCTGAAGTCCCCCTGTGGGATGAAAAAGGTGTGACACACACACACGCACACGCACACGCACACGCACACGCACACACACACTCACACACACACCAGTGTTGATTTAGTCGACTAAAACTATGATGAAAAAATTCCGTCGACTACCTTTTTTTCACTGACATAAACTAAATAAAAACTAAGCTACGATGACTAAAACTAGACTAAATATATTTACAATTTTGTCAACAAATAAAAACTAGATTAATATGTTAGTGAGGGACTAGTGGAGAAGAGATCCAGTAGAACTAAGACAAGTCATTCTATGTTTGGTTGCGCTCGGGTGTTACGCTCTGAAAATAGCAGATCTACAAGCTCACAACGCGACGCGTTGTGAGCTTGTAGATTGGCTACTTTCAGCATGCAACCAAGTGTAAAATCAGCCATTACGACGCCATCACGGCCCTCCAAAATACATTTTAGTCGACTAAATCAACTGTAGATTTAGTCTATGGAAATGGAATTTTATTTAAAAGACTATGACTAAAACTAAATCAAAATTTGCTGTCAAAATCAACACTGACACACACACACACACACACACACACACACACACGATAATATCTGGCCATGGGACCTCCTTGAGTCTTAACCAGCTGTCACAGAAAATAGCAGATCAACAAGCTCACATCGGCTATTTTAGGAGGGAGCTTTTTCCCCACAATAACAGAAAACAGAAAAAGACACTAGTATAGAGCCCTGAGGGTCTCCGGTCCTAAACCGTCCCTGCCTATTGTATGTCTTTACTGTATGACTGTAACAGAGAGAGGTCCTCTGTTACCTATGTTTGCACATGTAATTTAACCCTATTTAATGAATCATGTTTGCACAGCATATTTGCACTTTATTAATTTGCACAGCTGTATTTTGCACAGTGGAGAAAGGCCCAGTCATGGTTTTACTGTTGAATGCAGTTTTACAGAACATTTTGAGTGTGTCATTTCCTGTCTAGCTGAGCTGGTGGCCACTCTGCATAATGAGTTCCAACTGTGGAGAAAGGCAAACAAATGTTGGGCGTTATCATGATGGAGAGTGCAATATATCTTAGTGCAATATATTTAAGAGCAAGTGCAATAGAGCACCGAAGTCCTGACGTCACTCGTTCATCCCCAGGTTTGCGGAAGTAATTTCTCTATGGAGAATAACATTGGGTCATCTTAGAATCGTCTCATATAAGAATTGTGGTCCAAAAATAAACACCGCGTGTCGGCGTTATTGTCAGGGAGGAGGTTCTGTATCGTTTATCATAGTCAGTCACTTATATTTGATACAGTCTGTTTCTGGCGAAAATGTAACTAATTCGGCGGAAGTAACATTAGCGTTTTCTCACCGTCAGTTGATGCTTCATATCCATAAGAGTCAACCCGCCGTGGTCATTTGTTTATTTTTGGAACACAGTTCTTATTTGACGCGATATTAAATACGTCTATGGGATTCAGAACGGGGGTGGAAAACTGCGAACCAGGTAGACAAACAAAGGATGTGTAAATGACGTCAGACTTCGGCGGTCTATACAGAGTGCAACATGTGTTATATTTGTAATGTTAAAGTTGATAATTGAATGCTTTACATGCACCTGTTGCTCTCCAGTATGATTGGGCTAGACCATATCAGGATAGCAGAGGGGGGTTATGATGTGTCTTTGTCATTTCTAATTATGTTGTAGTGTGATGAAGGAATCATTAACTTATGTAGTTAATGGGGACTTTATACGTGTGGGGTATTTAAGTATTTGTTGTATGTTTAGTTTGGTATGTATTATGTTTTAGAACACCCCTGTCAATGGTGCAGTCTAATGGTGCAGTCTAGGTATAAAAATCTGGGTATAAAAAGCTGCTGCTAGTCCAAAAGAGAGATAGCTGAGGGTGAGAAGTTGGACATCACCATGATTGGGTGCTACAGTGCATGTCCTTGTTATAGTTGTTATATGTTGGTGAATAAATATGCCCTTTGGTTGCACCATAAGTGCCTCTGTACTGTTTCCAGCCGCTAACATGGTCATTCTCACAATGACTTGTATGTATTGTATAGGCCTATGTGTTGATGGGGAATTGAGTACACAGAACCACAATGTAAACAAGCCCCCAGGGCTGTTGTTTTTGAAGTAATGTTAACTAGTGTTTCCTGTTGTCCTGTTGTAGCTGTTGTCTGTCTTGTCTAACCTAGACCAGTGGTTCTCAACCTTTTCAGGCCGAGAACCCCCCAAAATAATCATATTTGAACTGTGACCCCCCCACCCTGACAAGCCCTTGGATAGGGTTTTGGTTTTGTTTGACATGGTTTAAAATTTTGACTCTTTCCTATTTTATTTGACAATTTAACCAATGTTTGACCAGCTTTTTAACATAGTTTGTTTACTTTTGATGCAGTAATGGTCTCTTTCTTTGCTTGCTTTCTTCTTTTGTTAGGTATTAAAAAGGTTACTTAAATGGCCACTTCACTGTTATCTGGGAACCCCCACAAAATCATGTGGGGACCCCCCAGGGGTCCCGACCCACAGATTGAGAACCAGTGACCTAGACGATGTGAGTTTTGTTCATTTGTGTCGCCTGCGTCCTATTTGCTCCAGCTCCTATTAATGGGGCCTGAGTTGATTGTTTTTGAGTTCACATGTGTCTAGTTAGGTTTCTGTCTATATAATGCCTGCTTGTTTTCTTCAGTGTTTGTTAGTTTAGGCATTCTACGATTCATACTTAAATCGGCACACGTTATCGCAGTTTCTTTAAAATATTTTCAATAACCAAAAAAGTGTTTCCTCCCAAAAAAATATTTGTTCAAAAGAATTGCATGCATGTACATTTTTGCTTCATCAGCAAGGTGAGGGGTTGACAGTAATTTGCCACTGTTACTTGCAATAGTCGGTTCGTTTTTTCTTCTTTTTTTTATGAGCATGTTTTTTGTGTTGTCTCTCTCTCTACTTTTTAATGTTTTTAATGCCTTTGCCTCTTTTTAATGTGCCTGTCGTTTCTAAATGTGACGATGAGCACCATGAGTTCCGGAGAACGGTATTTTGCTCCCATGTACAGTATGCCTACTGTGTATTGTGGAAGTAACAATAAAACTGATCCTGATTCTGGTGCCCCGGGGCTGCAGCCCCTAAAGCCCCTGGCTTTACCTCGAGAACCTTATCTGAAGCCATGCCGCAGCGTACTATGTATGGAATCAAATCCAGAACGCGTGAAATAATGTTCAACAGCACAGCACTGCTCGCTTTGTTTTTCCAGGCGAAAAGAACCATTTGTATAGCTGTCTGTCTGAGATCCCATGTCTCCCCAAGATACCAGATAAAAAGGGTGCCAAAATCTTATCAAAACGTCCCTCATCCATAGGAATTGCAGTCGCTCAAGATGTGAGTTCGCTGAGCCAAAACGGGTGAGCACCTTGCATGGTTGCCTCTGCCGTCGATGTGTGCGAATGGATGGATGGATGCAGTGGTGGATGAAGTACTCTGACTTTCCTTACAGCGTCGCTGTTGGGCGGAAACCTCTTATCTCCATTGTTTGATCATGGAGATACTTGATCATAACTACAGTGTCACACAAAAGTATGAACAGTAGCAGATCCGCAAGCTCGAAACGCGGCCTGAACCCATTTTTGTTTCCGAGTCAGAACTTTCATTTTTCTGTGTGTAGGATACGTGTGAATCATATATATTTTGTCTGCAGGACATGGAGTGGAGTGGTCTGTGGATGCAAGTTGACTAGTACTCCTGCTTGACAAAGGTAGGCTAGTCCTTGTTGTTTATACTGTAAGTAAGTTGGCAAGCCTTGCCGAACCATGTGGCCCAAAGGTTAGGAGCCTATATCTCCTCTTTCTGTAGCGTGTAGCCTAGGGATTTACCCCAATCCAACCCTTAAAGGGATAGTTCACCCAAATCTATCGATTAGTCACCCCATGGAGACTTGAATTTATGGATATTGTTTAGTTTTTGTTGCATTCCTAAGCCAATAATTTGATGACCAGCGGACCGGTAGGCAGCGGTTCCGGTAGGAGACTCATTGTGTCTCCTACCGGAACCGCTGCCAGTCATCAAATTATTGGCTTAGGAATGCGACAAAAACTAAAAAGATATCCATGAATTCAAGTCTCCATGGGGTGACTAATCAATAGGAAATAAAAATCATTTTAGGGGTAAACTATCCCTTTAATGCCGAGTGCCAAGCAGGGAGGCATTGCGTCCCGTTTTAACAGTCTTTCCTTTGGTATGACCAGGGTGGGGAATCGAAGCCCGACCTCCCAATCTCAAGGCGGACACTCTAACCACAAGGCCACTGAGCTTGCTGTTTATGCTGTATGTAAAATGATTAACCACATGGTGTCCCGATTCTGGGCATGTCATCATAATAGGTGAACAATCTGTGGGAAAATAGTTGAATGTTCACTGAAAATGTCACGTTTCAAAGCTATTATTATATCCTTGTGTCCCACACTTGGGTCTCTTCCTGGTGCCTTAGCTTTGCCCCACTTAACGGCGCAAGGAAGCGATGTGGGGATCGATAGGTAAAATGGGACATCCTTGCGGGGTCCGCTCATAATTGCGACATCTCATTATTCCGACCATTTGGTTAGTGTGAGGTTAGGGTTAAATATAATGGGGCCAATCGGACCAATGGGACGTCGGAATAATGGGCCGTCACAATGGCATGGCACCCATCCTTATTTACTCAGTGTATCTTTTTTTTCTTTTTTTAAATTTAGAGTAGCCAGTAATTTTTTACCAATTTTTTTCTCCCCAATTAATCCCTCCCTACACACATGTCTGTGTTGTCACTGCTGTCGTATCCTACTGACTCACCTGCCAGTGAGGAGCCCCCACCGGGAGGACCTATAGGGCCTTCGTCCTACTCCTCCCGCCCAACACTCCCTGCTGACAGGTGCCGTAGGAATACATGCAATGACCAGTATCACCCTCCCCACCCGGCTTCCCTCCCCCGAACACGGGCCAATTGTGTTCCCATAGACGCCCCGACAAAGCCGGTTGCGCCACGGTGGATTCTAACCCACAACCTCCGTGGTGGCGGGCAGGGACTTTACCACTGCGCCACCCAAGCACCCGTAGTGTCATCTTGAAAGGACGTCAGTTACTTGGCGCACAGCTGAAGTATTATTATGTGTAATATTCCATGCTGTATTACTGTGAAGTTATCGCTACAATCTTTTCTTAACTTTTTATTATTAATTTCCTTCCACGGCAATTCATTTTCTTCCACGTCTGCTGTAATTACACGCACAGTGATTAATGAAGAAAGGTCTGACAAGATATAAAAGGTTTTCCAAACTCCGATCAGCAGTGGTTACACCAGTAACTAAGTACATTTACTCAAGTACTGTACTTAAGTACAATTTTTTGGTACTTTTACTTTATTGGAGTATTTCCAATTTTCAATACTTTAACTTTTTCTCCACTACATCTCTGAGGAAAATATTGTACTACCATTATTTGAAAACTTTAATTACTAGTTACTTTGCATATATAAATCATTATATTATAAAACATACATTAAAGGTTAAAATAAGTGTTAAATAGCTCTATATTCTGATACTCATTGCTATAGAGTGTTTGTTCAGTAACAGGAGTCTCCTTGTCTCTCCACCTCTTTATTAAACAGAAAATGCATTTTCGTTTCAGTTTCAGTTTCATTTCCAATTTTATCCAACCAGGGCAGAGAACTCAATCAGGATACAGATTAAACAAGTGAAATTGGAAGTGATGACACTAAGAAATGAGCAGACAAAATTGGAACTGGAACACTATACAAATTAAGCTTAAAAATGGGTACTTTCTCCTGATTGGCTGAGGTTTTGACACCTACCGGAAAATGTATTTTCTGTTTATTAAAGAGCTGGAGAGACAGGGAGACATATGTTACTGAAAAAACACTCTATAGCAATGATTACTATCAGAATATAGTGTTTTAACCTTTTAACAAAATACTTTTTGTTTTAACCAAAAAATATCACTTACCCTACCTTTAATCAGAATCAGAATCAGTTTTATTGTCACATCACAGGTTTACAAGGTAAAAGAGTGGGTGAAATTCTTTTTTGTACATCGTTCCCATCGCAACGTTAGTTTCCATAGAAAGAGGAGGGGGGGGGAGAAGAAGAGGGTGGGGGGTAAGTGGGAAGGAGATCAAAACAAGAGAGCAACAGAAGGCCAGACAAGTTATCTACATATTTACAAATTACCTGAGATAATAAAAACTAAAAAAAACTAAACTAAGGTGCCTGAGCATAGCAGCAATGTATTGTATACTGTGCATGTTATACTTATACTGTGCATGATAGACAATGGACGTTAAGGTGCTTAGAGGAAAAGGAGCACAATAAAAAGACCAAAAAAAAGTCAGTGCGTTATACAAGGGATTAAGGTGCAAAAGGTCAGTGCGTGTCCACCTAGAGTGGACTGACCCTAGTATAATCCGCAAGTAGCTCCATGAGAGAGTGCAACAAAAAGTCATTTGTACCTGGTGTAGTCCACAGGTGTGTCCGAGGGGGGGCTAAAGTCCAAGTCATTGTCCCTGGTATAATCCACAGGTGTGTTCAGGAAGAGCCAGAAAAGAAAAGGCTGCTGAACAAGGCCTATGCCTCATCCAGGCTTATTCCCCATTCAGCATTCTGACAGCAGCCGGATTGAAACTACACCAATACCTGGTGGTGGAACTCTTGATACTGCGGTAGAGCCCCTTGCCCGGTCGCGGTCGTTGTAGGGGGTTGAACAGTCTGTGACTTGGGTGGTGCTTGTCCTTGATGATGCGCTTGGCTTTGAGCACGCACCGCTTTTTGTACAGTTCCTGGAGCGCTGGGAGCTCGATTCCCATTATCCGCTCTGCCGATCGCACTACTCGTTGTAGGCTGATCTTTTCTCGGGCAGTGCAGTTCCCGTACCAGGCCGTGACACAGCCTGTTAGGATGCCTTCGACAGAACTGTTGTAGTACAGCCTGAGGATGCGACGTCCTACTCCGAGCTTCTTCAGGCGGCGGAGCCAGTACAGTCGCTGCTGAGCCTTTTTCCTCACGTGTGTGGAGTGCGTCTCCCATTTGAGGTCCTCCTCGATGTGTACTCCGAGGAACTTGAACTCGCTGACCCTTTCCACTGCAGCACCGTCGATGAGGATGGGCGCATGGTCTCTCCGCGGCCTCCTGAAGTCCACGATCAGTTCTTTGGTCTTGTCGACGTTAAGAGAGAGGTTGTTCTCCCGGCACCAGCGTGCTAGTGATTTGATCTCCTCTCTGTAGTCAGACTCGTCGTTGTTGACGATTCGGCCTATCACTGTCGTGTCGTCCGCGTACTTTATGATGGTGTTGGAGACATGTGTGGCTATGCAGTCATTAACCACTTCAGCCCTATTTTATGCATAGGCTATTTGAAAATATAGCAGATCTACAAGCTCACACGTGCCGCATCGCGCTTTGTGAGCTTGTAGATCTGCTATTTTCAAAGATTTTAGTGCTTTTACTTTATTATTTTCATGCCAATACTTTTGTACTTTTACTCAAGTAACATTTTGAACACAGGACTTTTACTTGTTAAGGGCGCGCTCCCACCAAGAGTTGGCTGGCCGCTGTTAAACGCCGGTTGTGCGCGGCCACAGTTTTTTGCAGCCAGCGGATTAAAAAAAACGCTGTGACGCACCTGTCACTCACATTCAAGTCCGTCCCTGTAGCCCGCACCGCCTGCTGCCTTGAGCACCATGGTGCTTCCTGAATCTTGGGACGGTCCGCCTTCAACTCACCCGATTGGACAGAGGGAGAAAATCGTCTCCTGCCTCCAGCAGTTTTATGCTTAGTCGCGGAGAGCAGATAAACGCAAGGTCTGCGCGACAAGCGGAAAAATCTGCTCTTGCGTGAATCCACGCATTTACATTGACAATGCATTGGCAGATTCTGCCCCAGAGGTAAAATAAAAGTGTGGTGGGAGCGCGCCCTAACAGAGTATTATTATATTGTGGTATTGTTTACTTTTACTTAAGTAAAATATCTGAGTACTATTTCCACCACTGCTCAGCGATGATGAAGACAGTTTCCGTAGTGTGTTTTCGTATGGCAGGCGTCTCCCCATGGTGACTATATGAATTCATGGATATTGTTTAGTTTTTGTAAGCCAATAATTTGATGACCGGCAGCGGTTCCGGTAGGAGACACAAAGAGTCTCCTTTGTATCTCCTACCGGAACCGCTGCCTACCGGTCCGCTGGTCAGCAAATTATTGGCTTATTATTGAGTTAGGAATGCGACAAAAACGAAAGAATATCTAACTAATCGATAGAATTTTGGGGTGAACTATCCCTTTAACCACGTTCAACGTGGCCTCCCTATTACAGGCTTGATAGAGCTGAGAAAATATTATCTTCCAAAAATCTTCTAAAATAAGTGAAAATAGACAATGCGTCACATCGCGACACGTTGGGAGGTTGTAGGTCGGCTATTTTCAAATAGACAAAGTATCAAATAGGGATCTATTGGTTGATGCAGCGGTTCTCAAAGTGGGATCTGGGGACCCAGGGGTCTTTAGGGGGGTTCCAGGGGGTCCCCAGCATAAGTAGTTAATATAGCATCACAATCATTTTAACCACTTTATCCATATTTTATACGTTGGCTATTCAAAAAATAGTAGATCTACAAGCTCACAGTGCGTCACTTTGTGCCGCTCTGCGAGCTTGTACATCAGCTTGTTGAACACTTTTTTTTTTTTTAAGTATTGGAAGATTTGGAATCATTTTTTGTGTGTTTTTTGTGTTTTTTTTTACACAAATCTTCTCTTCTTGGGGTCCCTGGCACAAAACCTTTTTAGACGGGGGTCCGCGGCCAAATATATACATCAATTTGGGGGGTCCTTGAAAACGGAAATGTTTGAGAACCACTGGGTTAATGTACTGCATGTTTTGTAATCTACATCACAACATTTGCCTCTGAGATGTAGTGGAATAGAAGTATGAAAAAAATCGAAATACTCGGGTAATATTATTTTTATTTTTTTTTCTCTAAATTTTTATCCCGCGATTTTTGTAACCCATTTTTTTCACCCGGTGCCAATTTCCTAAGTGATCCTGGGCACTACACCAGCCCTACACCAGTATTACACCTGTCACCCCACAGTAGGGAGGCCAGGGCCGAGCTCATGCTTCTTTCAGGCATGAGAGCCAACTGACCTTCTTATCACCTGACAGGGGGGAATTTCCCTGGTTGGACGTAGCGCGTGGAAGGAACACGTTATTCCAACCAGTTCCCTTCCCCTCCATCAGGCGCCCCGGCTGTCATGGGGGAGGCGGTATAGTGACCAGAATTACTACATGTTTTTGTGAGGGTATTAACTACCCTAGGAGACACGGGGAGAACATGCAAACTCCACACAGAGTAGGCCCTTTCGCCAACCCCACCTAGGGTATGGGCGCTGATGACGCGGAGGAGAAGACACGCCCCCAGTGCCCAGGCGGGAATCGAACCCAGGACCTTCTAGCTGTGAGGCGACAGCGCTACCGACTGCGCCACCGTGCCCCTACTCTCTCTCTACTCGGGTAATATTTAAGTAAAACTTACTTCCCACCACTTCTGGGGACATAAATGACAAACAGGCCATGTGCTGTATATATGTATATGTAGGTCTGGTCTCCATCATGTCTGACCACAAGCAAAAAAGATGATATTTTGCTTAAGGGCAAACAACAGGCCTATTCTCAGAATAACACCACTGGAACCGGTTTACAATGTTATTATAATGATAACTTCATGACACTAATAATCCCTGTCACAGTATATGGCCTGCGGGGACAGCAGAGAGTCTCCCTGTGGTGCGCTCGGCCGACCCCGCGACCTTCCACAGCATTCGTACGTAGGTCCTGGGAATAAGGAAGAAGCTCTGTCCATAACCATAGTTATTATCAGTGGTGGAAGAAGTACTCAAGTAAAAGTACCAATACCACAATGTGGATATACCCTGTTACAAATAAAAGTCAGGTATTCCAAATTTACTTGAGTAGAAGTACAAAAGTATTTGCTGTAAAAAAAAGTACTGAAAGTAAATGTACTTATTTTGCAGAATGTTCCATTTCACAAGTTCAAAATGTATGAAAAAAATATTTGGAAAATAGCCGATCTACAAGCTCACAATGTGACGCGTTGTGAGCTTGTATTTCTGCTATTTTCAAATAGCCAAAGTATAGGGCTGAAGTGTTCAAATCATTATTGTGGCGTAACGTACAATATTTGCCTCTGAGATGTAGTGGGACAGAAGTAAAAGTATTGAAAATCGGAAATACTCCAGTATACTAAAAATACCTCAAGATTGTCCTGAAGTACAGTACTTGAGTAAATGTACTTAGTTACTTTCCACCCCTGCTTTCCCCACAATACCGATGCTGCGGTTTAAGTGGTTAGAACTGCTTGAGGTGCTTGCCACAGCCCCTCCGGCCTCCGCGTTAATTCATAATCCCAATCAGTGGTGTAAAGTAACTAAGTACATTTACTCAAGTACTGTATTTAAGTACACTTTTGAGGATTTTTTACTTTACTGGAGTATTTCCCATTTTCAATACTTTTACTTAATCTTCTACTTCTACTCATCTCAGATGCAAATATTATACTTTTACTCCACTACAATTATTTGAAAACTTTAGTTACTTTGCAGATACAAATTAATATATTATAAAACACACATTAACCACTTCAGCCCTATTTTATACATAGGCTATAAGTACTTTTACTTTTGGTACTTTAAGTATATTTTGATGCCAATACGTTTGTACTTTTACTCAAGTACCATTTTGAACACAGGCCTTTTACTTGTAACAGAGTACTTCTACATTGTGGTATTAAAACTTTAATTAAAGAATGTCAGTACTTTTTCCACCACTGCTCCAAATACAAGTTGGGTCCTTGGTAATCTCTCAAGACAGATTCTGCTAACGGCAGAATATGTATCAATTAGTCATTGTTGAGCCACACCTCGTGTTGAGCCACACTTCGTGTTATACGATAAAAGTTTAATGAGCGGGAGAATACGTTAAACATTCAGTGTGGTGGTAAAGCAGTTCTCCCGGGAAATAAGGGAGAAAGACTAGTTCTATTGTGTACAAATGGAACGATGAAACGTTTTGTTTTGATAATCCATTATTTCAATTTTTTTGAAAATCTTTTGAAATAATTAAAAGTTCTATAAAAAAATGTATGTTCTATAAATGATGTTCTATAAATGATTAGAATGTATTTATTAAATAGTTTTGAAATGTTGGAATTGTCTTTAATTGATGAAAATACCTGATTTATTTTTGTTTAATAATTTTGAAATAATGTATATATATAAATATATATTTTTAAATGTAGGAAACGGAAATAATCTGATATATACTCATGACCCATAGTGTGTGTGTGTGTGTGTGTGTGTGTGTGTGTGTGTGTGTGTGTGTGTGTGTGTGTGTGTGTGTGTGTGTGTGTGTGTGTGTGTGTGTGTGTGTGTGTGTGTGTGTGTGTGTGTGTGTGTGTGTGTGTGTGTGCGTGTGTGCGTGCGTGCGTGCGTGCTCGCGCATCAAACGTCCCCACAAGTAGAAATTTAAGAGATAAACATTGTGATGACCAAGAAAATGGTCCTCACAACGTTTGTTAAGAAAAATGGTTCTTTGTACGTTTATAATTACAACATTATACATAGTTGCGTGCCAGTGTCGTGCACTGGAAAAATAGTGTGCGTAGATAAACACCCAGGGCATGTACTGTACAGTCAACATCATACCGTGCCACATACAGTAGTATAATATGCCAACGTTTTTATGTTTCCTGCATAACCAAACGATGCCCAGAGGAACTGGGGTCAAGTTCATTTTGTTGTTATTCTTCAAACACGTCTAAACAGGTCAAGTGACGGCCTACTCCACTCGAATTACAACAACAACAAAAACGTCATAGGAGAGAACATTTTAGGGGAGCGATGCAAGAGTGCGGTCTGGCCAGTACCAACTCGGGACTCCTGAATCGCTGCCCTCCACACTCTCCTATCCAGTGGTGGAAAAAGTACTCAGATACATAGTAGCAATACCACAATATAAAAATACTCTGTTACAAGTAAAAGGCCTAGTGTTCAATATGTTACTTGAGTAAAAGTACAAAAGTATTGGTATCATAATATACTTAAAGTACCAAAAGTAAAAGTGCTAAAATGTTTGAAAATAGCCGATCTACAAGCTCACAACGCGTCGCGATGCGACGCGTTGTGAGCTTGTAGATCGGCTATTTTCAAATAGCCTATGTATAAAATAGGGCTAAAGTGGTTAATGTATGTTTTATAATAATAATTTATATCAGCAAAGTAACTAGTAACTAAAGTTTTCAAATAATTGTAGTGGAGTAAAAGTACAATATTTTCCTCTGAGATGTAGTGTAGTAGAAGTAAAAGTATTTAAAATTGGAAATACTCCACTAAAGTAAAAAAAAAGCTCAAAATTGTACTTAAGTACAGTACTTGAGTAAATGTACTTAGTTACTTTACACCACCGCTCCTATCTATCATCAGGGTCTTGAGCTCCACAGTGTTGTTAGCTAAGCTGTTGCGCCACAGTGCATCTACGTAGGTGGTGCCTTTCCTGGCTTTACCCTGGGTTGGCTCCCACAGTGTCAGTTTGTTTGCCTCTAGCTCCGGGTGCCTGACGCGGTGCCCTGCCTCATCCTTCTCTCTCTGACCTTGCCTTTGACCCGTGGTAGGTTCCCGTAGAGGAACACATTTCCGTCCGTCCATGTGACACCTAGTGCCATTCGTAGCATTCTTGTGTAGACTCCATGCAGGGCCCTTTTCCTGTTGTGCTGTGAGGGTCCATGTCTCAGCCCCATACAGCAGTATGGGTTAGTAAGTGGGTTAAAGGCACCAAAAAGACAATGTTTTCTATCGATTAGACATCCCATGGACACTTGAATTCACAAAGAAGACTCTTTGTGTCTCCTACCGGAACCGCTGCCGGTCATCAAATTATTGGCTTAGGAATGCGACAAAAACAAAGAAATATCCATGAATTCAAGTCTCCATGGGGTGACTAATCAATAGGAAAAAAGTATTTTTGGGGTTGAACCATCCCTTTAATGCACATTTTGTACTAATAATCTAAATCTGCAAAGCAACTTGATAATTAATGTTTTCAAATAATTGTCGTCAAGTAAAAAGTAGAAGTATAAATAATCTAAAAAGTTAAAGTTCCTCAAAATTCTACTTACTGTAGGTACAGTACTTACTGTACGTAAATGTACTTGGTTACTTCACAATATTGTGCTCAATCCTGTGTACACACTAATTAGACGCATACCGTCTCTGTCGGGTGGAAACCTCAAATGTCCAAAACGGTTTCAGGATGCTGTTATTATGGAGATAAGAGGTTTCTGCCCGACAGCAACGTTATAATGTGCATCTATTGTGACAAATAACCAGAACCTTTTGCATGGACCATTTGGTCAGCTTCGGGACTTTGTATCATCTCTACCATTTGTACACTCTCAGAGTTAGACTCGTAACTCCTCGTACCAACCCCGTACCCTACTTTGAGAACCACTGTCAATGAGTCAACATTTTAGTCAACGGCATCCCATCATAATGACAAAGAAATTAAACAAACTGTCCAGTGTCTTTGTTTGTGCTGCATAATCAGACAATGCTACAGGCTATACGGCTTTGTTTTCTTCATTAAACAGGTTTGAATGAATAGGTGAGGACACGGTTGTGGGCTGAAATTATCTACAGTAATGACATGTGTTATTTGTCCACGTTATGTGTCATTACAATAGAACACCGTCGTGTACACTGTACAAGATTTTACAGGTATTAAAAAGGTATTGTGCAGATACCCTGTATACACTTATACTGTATGTTGGTTTGTTTACTGTTGAGTGAGAAAACAATGTTGCACATTAAGCTAATCATCTGGGGACCCCCCAAAAATAAAACCCCTGGGTGTCCCGACCCACAGTTTGAGAACCACTGATGTACAGTACAGTGGGGTTCTGCTGGGTTTCAATTATTTGAAAAGTAGGGTCCTTGAGGAGGTTCCAGGGGGTCCCCAGCAAAAGCAGTTAATACGGCATCACAACCTTCTCTTCTGGGGGTCCCTGGCACAAAACATTTTTAGATGGTGGGTCTCTCTCTCTCTCTCTCTCTCTCTCTCTCTCTGATGAACTTTCCAGTGTGGTCAGAGCAGATGGCTGAGTGTCTGCCATCATTGTGTTGCTATGTGGAATCGGTGTTTGTCGTGTACCTTGATAGTGTCGTTACGATTAAGTATTTCAACCATTCTGGAATGCATGAAATGGCTGTGCCAGTTATCTTAGATCTAATCTGTTTACAGAATGGCTTCCCAGATTGTCAGTCCGTGGACAACCAGGGGTTCAAATGGAGCCTTTACGGGTACAAACTGAACCAAAACTACGCTCGGTGGCGCTGGGGTGGTGCAGTGGTAAAGTCCCTGCCCATGCAGCACTACGGAGGTTGTGAGTTTGAATCCACTGGTGCATCCAGCTTTGTCGGGCGTCTATGCGAACACAATTGGCCCGTATTTGGGGTAGGGAGGCCGGGCGAGGAGGGTGGTATTGGTCATTGCGTGCCGTGTATACTCCTACCAGATTTGCTTGCTTGGTCCCCAGCAAGCAAAAGTATTTAACTTAGCAACACAATCATCCTAACCACTATCCATTTATTCAATTTATTCAAAAATAATCTATGTTGGGGTCCTTAGTTCGTGGACATGGATAAACAAAAGAGACAAGAGTAGTGAGGTCACAGGCGCCGAATGTGCTGATGTAGAAATACAGAAACATGAAATGTGGGTGAGAAGGCAATTTGATTATACTGACAGCATACAAATGAAATAATACAAAATAAACATTTATCAACAACCATTTAGGCAACTCTTGTAATTTGAGTGCAGTTAAAGGAGTAGATCACCCAAAAAATGACTTAAGTTCTATCAATTACACACCCCATGAAAACTTGAATTCATGGAGATGTTTTTGTCGCATATAATTTTATCTGCAATCTTTTTATGACCCGGTTAGTAGGAGACTCCGCCGGTCATCAAATAAATGGTTTAAGAATGTGGGGAAAAAAAACATATCCATGAATTCAAGGCTGTGTAATTGATAGAAAATACGTTTTTTTTTGGGTGAACTACTCCTTTAAGACCGTCACCCGACTCGCCTGTTTAGACGACGTGTCTGAAGAATATAAAACAAAGTGAAGTCAACCACAGTTCAGACGTTTGCATATTTTATTCATTGTTGTATATTGGCACAATATGACGTGACGGTACATGCCTTGGGGTGTTTATCTACAGTATGAAAAAGCACACACACACACACACACACACACACACACACACACACACACACACACACACACACACACACACACACACACACACACACACACACAGGTTTGTATTACTACAATATACTTGTGAGGACATCAACATTTTAGAATAGCAATTTTAGGATTTTTTTTTACAATCTTGGGGCATTTTAGCCGTAAGCTTAAAGACGAAAAATTGCAGATCTACAAGCTCACAACATGTTGCAGTGCTTATAGATCAGCTATTTTTCAGTGCATGACACTGGCACACAACTAAGTATAAATCATATGTAACTCTAATTCCACCTGGAGGACCTGGAAAACGGGCCTCACAACGTCTATTTCTCAAATTCTGCTATACTTAGGGGTGGGGTGAAGGGGGGGGGGGGCGACACACATTTGGTCCTCACAAGTATAGTAATACTTATAGCCATTTCAAGAGAACACCGTCTTGCACAGTGTTTCCTTGTAAATATAGTTACCAATACCGTCATTTAAAAAAAAAAAGCTTGTAAACATCGGCATAGGCAGCCGACTGTTTGGAAGGTAAGAAGATAAAAATAAATCACACCCAGTGTGAAGTGGGCGGTGTGGTCACAGTGGTCATCACAGTGATGGAAGTTCACTTAAAGAAAAGTAATATTGTGGACCAACCATTGTACACCCCTAACTTAAAAAAACACTAAATGTGTTTTTTTTAAAGTGCATAGTCCTATTTATAGGGCTATGCACATGTGTTCACTAGCCAATCACAGTCCTGAATAGTCCTGAATTGGCCACCATAGTGTACAATGGTGGCCAATCACACCGCAGGGTTAGGGGGGTAAAATGGTGGCCAATCACACCGCAGTGTTGGGGGGGTACAATAGGTGGGGGGGGGGGGGGGGGGTACAATGGTGGCCAATCACAGTGCAGCGAATGTCGATGTCCAAACCTCACATATAGGGGCGGTTTCACCGCCCAAAAAATCACACCCAGTGTGAAGTGGGCGGTGTGGTCATCACAGTGGTCATCATAGTGATGGAAGCTCACTTCCCAAAAAAAATGATTTTTGGAAGTGCATAATCCTATTTATAGGTTATTAATGTCATCATGTGTCTCGCTAGCCAATCACAGTGCTGAATAGAGTCAGCCAATAGAGTCAGCCAATCACAGTACAGGAAAGTGGGCCAAGTGGGCCACAGTGCAGGAAACTAATACTATTGAGGTGTCCCAACCCCACTTATAGGGGCGACTACACCGCCCAAAAAAAAGTGTGTGTGTGTGTGTGTGTGTGTGTGTGTGTGTGTGTGTGTGTGTGTGTGTGTGTGTGTGTGTGTGTGTGTGTGTGTGTGTGTGTGTGTGTGTGTGTGTGTGTGTGTGTGTGTGTGTGTGTGTGTGTGTGTGTGTGTGTGTGTGTGTGTGTGTGTGTGTGTGTGTGTGTGTGTGTGTGTGTAGGTTTTTGGCCAGTGCAGTGAAATCTGTGCATACTGAATAAGGTTGTACATATGCATTGTTAGTCATACAATAGATATTCTTTGCATATTTGGGTCCAGAAGTTGGCATCAGGGGTGATAAGTAGGTCTTCTTGCCATTTTGTTGATGGTATGGATAATGATTGTGTTTGGATAGTGATATTATTTTTTACATTTTGGATCGACATTTTACTGGAGAGGAGATGTCGATTAATTGTGTGGCTGGAGAAGGAAGTTGTGTGTTTGGATGTTTTTTTCTTAAGGGTAGCTTTAAGTTTGGAATACATTAAAAAGTGTGCATTCCTGATACCATACTTCTGAACCACTTCTCGTGGGCAGGTTTCTGAACTGTCCAAAGCCAACCAATGTTCTTATAATGAACATTAGTGACGACCATGTTATATGAAATAATTATCTTTCACCAATATTGATATTTGCTGAAAATGTCCATATGTGGAGTTTACGTTGGATAGGTTGGATAACTCCACTTATGGAGCACCAGTATTCACCATGTCAATCTATCAAGTACCCCTATGACGTGAAGGGAGTGAAAGTCTTTGTTACAGCCACCCCGCGTTGACCTTCAATCACAGGCCTGTTTGGTCTGTAATCTATTTCACTCCAGCAAGTGTCTTCACGGCTACGCTGATTGTTTGTGTCTTGAATAAATGTGTTATGACTTTGATATGTGAAATTGTGACGTCACAAAAAGCTACAACTAAATACAACTAAATCCTATTTGAGGTTGAGCGACATTAAAGGTTTCATGACGTTCAGTTTTACCACACATTAAAAGTCTTGGTCATGGTCCTTCAAACGTGTATAGAAAGTTTTAACAAAAAATTCCACTCCATTGATCCATGGCAGGTGTTTTTCTCTCACTTTTCAACTGCAATGAAAAAATAAATCTTTGCCTGCGGGTGTCGCTGGTGAGGGATTTTGCCTGTCAATCATCGCCTCTGCTCCGCCCCCCCCCCCCCAAAGGAAAGGATAGGGGAGGGGAGGGGCGAGGAGGAGAGTGGGCGGGATTAATCGGCTGTGACCTCACTGCCGAAGGGCCAAGCTCAGATTACTTTTCAGCCTAATTATTCAGAAAACCCCAGACCACAGAAAATCCACTGAATGTTCAAAGTTCAGATTTTTTGGGTGTAATTGAGGTCATAAAACCCCCCAAAAAACATAAAAAATAAAAAAAGTGAAAATGAATGTCATAGAACCTTTAATTCAATCACTAGAATTGCACGGTGGTCTATGGTGAAATTAGTTAATACTAGACAGGTGCCCGTTGGCCTACTCGGGAACGATGCAAGTTGGGAACGATGCAAATAGGGAATGCATGCACAACCCTGCTATGCCAGTGGTTTTCAACCAGTGGTTCGGGGACCACCAGTGGTCCTTGTGGGAGTACTAGGGGGATCTCCAGCTAAATTAGTTAACAATCGTTTTAACCACTTAGTAGCTTGTAGATCTGCAATTTTTTTTACTCAAATCTTTGCTTCTGGGGGGGGGGGGGGGGTCCGCAGCGGTCTGTCTGTCTGTGTCCCTTTTGTGCCCATGTGGATATCTCTGTCTGTCTGTCTGTCTGTCTGTCTATCTGTGTCCCTTTTGTGCCCATATATCTCTGTCTGTCTACCTGTGTCCCTTTTATGCCCATATATGGAGTTCCCTGATGCGTATCTGTCTGTCTGCCTGTGTCCCTTTTATGCCCATATATGGAGTTCCCTGATGCTATCAGTGTGGCCATATATGGGCAGTGGTGGAAAAAGTTAATAATAAAATAAACCCGCTCCCCGCCACGTTAAAAATCGTCTCGCTCCGCTCACATGCTCTGGTCCCTGTCGCCTGTTAGGGTCCCAGCCACTTCCGATGGTGATAGATTTCATTCGGGGGGAAATGGGCGCCAATCTCATTGCGCTATTGACACTTTTACTTTTACCAAAAAAATGTAATTTTTCCACCACTGGAGGTTGAGTACTTTGTCCACCACTGACTGAATTGGCAGCAACTCAGTCCATGGTAATAGTTTCAGTGCTGTGTACAGCAGTTCTGTGACTATCTTCTTGCCATGCAACAGCGTGGGAGCTCAAAACGCCACTGTGTTGCACTCGTTCACTGCAATACATCACTTCTAAACTGCATGGAACCTATGGCAGCATGCCGTGCAGTCAGTCACTGTCAGAGAGAGAGAGTCAGTCAGTCAGTGTTTCCGTCTGTCTGTCTGTCTTCCTTCCTTCCTTTGTAGCTTTGTATCTTTTCTGCCAGTGTGAACGCAGCATTTGAATGTATAAATGTATAAATGTTCTCCTGTGGCTGGAACTGAAGCAAGACCGGCTGAGAATGGCAAGAATGAGGGTGAGAAGAATACAGTACGAATGTCATTCCTGACTATTGTGTTACACATTCCAATACTCATACACACAACAACAACATACAGTAAAGGGATCGTTTAGATCAGGGGTTTTCAATCCTTTTCATATCAAGGTCCATTATTTATTCAGCATTTGAGCCACGGACCACAATTTGATGAGATTTACTCTCAGACCCAAAACTTAGAATATTTTGTTATCGTTGGATACGATTTTGACCACAATTCCATCCATGCTGTATTGATGTGGTAACACAGGAGAGATTACAGGCAAACGTTGAACAAAATAACAATTCTTTTACATTCTCTAATTCTCTACATTCTCTCTAAGACTTGTAAATTAAGTAATGCAGATGTTTAACAATAATTTAACTCTTGAGAGCGTAAAATGAAACCAAATAAACCCGTAAGGGTCCATTTGGTTTCATTTTACACTCAAGAGTTAAAGATCTATAAGGGTTCATTTGGTTTCATTTTACACTCAAGAGTTAAAGATCTATAAGGGTCCATTTGGTTACGAACTCTCCATCATTTAGCTGGGGACCACCTGGAACCCCCTCAAGGACCACTGGTGGTCCCCGGATCATTGGTTGAAAACCACTGGTTTAGATAAATGGACCCCCAAAATGTATGTGGCTGCAGACCCCCATCTCGAGTAAAAAAATTAATTAATTAATAGCCAAAGTATCAAATATGGATATAGTGGTTAAAATGATTGTGATCAGCTATTTTCCTGCGAAAGCTTTCCCCACAAAAACAGAAAAGACTCCCCTCTATAGAGCCCTAGGGACGTCACTTCGGTCAACCATATGGGGTTGAAGTGGTTAAACTTCATACAATCATGACAGGGTTTTGGTTGAAGATCAAAGCTCCTCATCTTAACATGTCCAGAGAATAATATATTAAGTCTCATGGACCTACAGTAAAAATGCATGTTTTTTTCTCGATTTTGGACAGGTGAAAAGAAATACCTCTGTAACATAGGATAAACAAAGCTATACAACGGTTGCTTCATCACCAGAGGAACTTGGCCGGTCTCCAGGCAGACTCAAACACACTCTCTAAAAACTCTCTTTTGATCTATTTTAATCATAATTTCTATACATTTTTAGGGTCCTTTACTTCTATATCATCCTGACAGGGTGTGTGTGTGTGTGTGTGTGTGTGTGTGTGTGTGTGTGTGTGTGTGTGTGTGTGTGTGTGTGTGTGTGTGTGTGTGTGTGTGTGTGTGTGTGTGTGTGTGTGTGTGTGTGTGTGTGTGTGTGTGTGTGTGTGTGTGTGTGTGTGTGTGTGTGTGTGTGTGTGTGTGTGTGTGTGTGTGTGTGTGTGTGTGTGTGTGACTCGTCTTTCCACGGAGACATCGTTTGTTTACACCCGCGTCGATTTTTTTCTTTTTTCTGTGGATCGCCAAAATAAGGTAAAACCGCTGGCAGTGGCGGATGATAATTAATTAATTCTGCAAAGTACTGCTGCAAAAAAAAAAAGCTTGTGTCTAGGTGGAAGCCTCCACATTCCCTTTCTGTTAAAACATGGAAACTATCTTTTCTGAATGTTTTAGGGTTGGAATTGACAATTGCAAGAGTAAATGGGGCCAAAAGGCTATCTATTGATGCACTCATGGGTGCTGTAGAAAAGGTCAAGGCACACTTATATATATTTTTTAAATTAGTATGTTGTCATCAAGAGCCTGTATATACAGCATGTATTCATTGTATTATGTGGAGTGTCATTTCAGTTGTAGTCCAACAGGAGGGTGGGATT
>NC_137626.1:33420060-33462560 GCF_963280865.1 Gymnoscopelus braueri
GGTGGGATTGTAGGAAGGGGTGGGGGGGGGGGTGTAGTGAAGGGAGGGTAGTCCTGTGTAAAAAAAAAAGAGGAAATAAGTGACGGGACGTGTAGGTGGGTGATGGTGGATGTATACGTGCACGTGTTCTGCACACCTGCAGGCAATAAGTATGTCCTTACACTGTAAACCAAATAGCTGAACAAAATGGGTTGCTCTGATGTAAAAAATAAAATTCAACAATAAAAATGTAGTCTAAAAAGAAAGTGTGGCGCTATGAGCTTGTAGATCTTCTATTTTTGAAAAACCAACACATAAAATAATGGTTAAAGTGGTTAAAATGATTGTGACGCTATTGTAGTGTGCAGTACCACCAATTTATTTGGAGAGCATGTACTAGGATGTAGGACACAGGTGTATGTGATGTATGTGATGAAGACAATTGTATGTGATTAAATGCACACAGCTGTTGGAGGATTATTGAAAGGACACAAGTACAAGACAGTAAAAGGCAGTCCTGTCTCCGTGTTAAGATTCTGGATATCACACACTACAGCTATATTAACTCCTTTTGCTGGAGACCCCACTTTGAGAACCAATTTGCTAAAATCTAAAATGACACGGATATTTTATCGGATTGAATGGGTTAATGTCATTGATTCAATGTCAAGAGA
The DNA here is from genome assembly GCF_963280865.1 of Gymnoscopelus braueri. Taxonomy (NCBI): domain Eukaryota; kingdom Metazoa; phylum Chordata; class Actinopteri; order Myctophiformes; family Myctophidae; genus Gymnoscopelus; species Gymnoscopelus braueri. The sequence continues at coordinate 33,420,714 of NC_137626.1, forward strand.
ACTTTGACATCAAGATATCCACCAAGATATCTATGTGCAAAGAATGGAGTACATCATCGTTAAAGAATGAATCTGTATGAACTTCACAAACTCATTGCTCTCTATTCTACAGATATCAAAATGAAACTTTGACAATGATAACATTTTAATCTCTAAATGTGACCCCCCCCCCCCCCCCCCCCCCCCCCCCCAACTTCCTGTGTGTCCGTTCCATTATGTATAGTCAAGGGCACATGGAAAAAAACAAAGTCTAACATATTTCAAAATTAGCATTTATTTTATTTTTTGGGCTCTTCGGAGACTAGCCATCCACGGTCACTGGACCAATCATGAATTCAGGTGAATAACAAAACATTTATCAATATGACAACATAGCCTGACTCCTAATATCCTATCATCTCTGTCAGGTGGAAACCTCATATGTCCAAAACTGTTACTTTTCAGGACAAAAATGGCAAGCTTGGAACGCGCACCACGTTTCGAGCTTGTAGATCTGCTACTTTTGATGCTTTGGTGTGACGCTGTAGTATGATCAAGTAGGGCGTTAATTTACCAAAAAAAACACAAAAAAAATTAATATGGAGGTTTCTGCCCGACAGCAACAATAATACGTATTCCTTCCCTCCATGACCAAGCTCCGCACCATGGGCGACCGGGCCATCTGCTGGTAAGATGGCTGCCAGGAGCTTAAAAATGGCTTTATCTCCAAACTTTATACTTCTCAACCTATAAAGGTGATTTCGGTGTCCAACCCTAGGTTTTAGGGCTCAAGGAATGTGGCTGAGTCAGTGAATTTACAAATTTTTTCAGCAGGTCAATCGTATGTGCTAAAGGTGAGGTCAAGGTCTATCTGACATCTTCTCATCCAAGCAGGCAGCAGGCACTGGTTGACATGGGAATGACATGTACAGTATTCACCTCGCCATTGATATGCAGCCGTTTGTTGTAACCCAGCAGGTATGCTGGAACTAGCCGGTATACAGTTCTATAATGTAATTGTGCCTCCCGGTGGATGTCACAGTCATTCCTCAGCTACATTGCGAAACTGATGCAAGGTTCGGCATTGGAAATGCATGAGGTTGCGGCACGTATTTATTTTTCATTCGTTTTTGTGTCTCACAACTCCTCCATTTGAACAGATAGAGCAGTATCTGGACACTGCTCATCTCCATCCTACTGACTGACAGTGGGTAGACAACTTAATTATTTCTACACTTCACAGCCACCAGTTTGAATGGTCTGAGAGACGAGGTGACATTAACTCACCTTCTCTCTCATGGAGCACATGATGAAGTACTTCTTCCTTAGTTGCTGCATAGCCATGTGCTGTATTCTTGATTTGTAACCCAGTACCTAGCTGAATATGCATGTGCTCCATGCCATAGAGGCTAAGCTAGACCTGGTCTGTCGGATTGTGCAACACTTGTTTGAGGATTATGTGAAGTGTAATAAATTACACTTCACATGTATGTTCTTTTTGCCCGTCTGTCCCAGGCCCCTTCCAGATACTCCGCAAGTGCAAATATCCTGTGCTCAAAAATCCATGTAAGTCTCTGTGCGTCATCCAACCAAATCAAATCCGGGTTTCTACACCTCTTAAATATTTTTTGACGCAGGTCATGATACAAAGGGCAATAAAAAACAAAATGGAACTCACTCTCAATATCTGCAATATCACAATAAATACAAGCCCTCTCCTCTTCCACTACTCCTCTATACCTACCAGTCTCAAGGTGCAGGGGCAGGATCCCAGAACGGAGTTGGGCACAAAGAGATCTTTGTCTTTTGGACAATGGAGCACTAACATATTTTTCTTTAACATAACAGCTTTTTAACAAATGTTCTAAGTTTTGGTTTATACAATATATCCTGTGACCATTTGCTCTGATACAAACCATAAAGTGTCTCCTTCACCACAGAGATGTTTGCAATGCTGTTATTTTGAAAACTGTTAAGCAACCTAGCCCTCAGAAGTATATCCTCTACTGTACTTGCCCATGCACCTTTTATCGAGACATCCCGATTAAAGATTTTCTTGGCAACTCTATTCTCTGGCATTTTGATTAGTCTATTCCATAAAGCTACCATGCTGCCTTTCCATCTGATTTCACATGCCTCCCATCCCATGTCTCCTGTTATTGCCAATACAGGTGCAAATTTATGTACTCCAAGGAAATACCGTATAGCCCTATTCTGGACCATTTGTCCTTTCATATTTGTGTTTAACCCCCATATCCCAGCCATATAGTCCATGACAGGGCAGACACAAGTGTGAAATAATTTGGAGTAGGCAGCATATCCCAGATCACCCAGCTGTTTAGTTTTTGCTATAATACCACCCAAAGCTCTGCTTGCAGATCCGGCCAAGACTGATGTACCATATTCAAAATGTAAATGTTCATCCAAGTTAAGACCTAAGTATTTGTAATTCTCAACATACTGTAGTTTTTGTTCCCCTAAATAAAACTGGAAATCACTCCTCTCATGTCATGTCATTAAAGGAGTAGGTTCACCCCAAAAACTACTTACTTTTTACCAATTAAACGTGGAGATTTCTTTGTTTTTGTCGCATTCCTATGCCAATAATTTGATGACCCGGCAGAAAGATGCTAATGTCTCCTCCGGTAGGACACTCAAAGGAGACTATTTGAAAAAAAATCTCCATGAATTCAAGGCTCCATGGGGTGAGATTTTTTTTTTTGGGGGGGTGAACTATCCCTTTAAGATCAGGAAAGACTGTCCGCTTAGCTTGTGGTTAAGCCAATTCTGTACTCATCATCAGATGTGTAGTACAAGGTTTGGCACATTTCTGAGGTGACTTTTTGGGGGCATTTATAAACATGAATTTATTTGTATTCATGCTGTCAACTGTTTTTGTTTATTTTATAGTTTTTAGAGTGTTTTATATAATTGTATACCAAAGACTGTTCTGTTTGTCCAAGACCAAGGGCCTCAATGGAAACACTGTATGTACTGTAAGTCTTCTATTCTTGATGTTTTTCTTTCTCTGAGAAAGCATGTATGGCATGTGTTGTTTTCTATTAACATAACGTCTAATAGATCAAATCAGATCAAATGAAAATGGCACAAAAGTAGGTCTATGCCAATTTTTAAGCAAGACTTTGGGCATTTCTAAAGCATTCCGATACAAAGATAGCATCTCTTCTTGAACTCTGACTGGGTGCAGTGTGTTATGGCTATACTCGTATTTGTCAGAATGATCAATGCTTTTGATTTCAAGTACTAAACCACAGGATAGAACATAAATGACTCACAATTGTAAGTTCTTACAGACATTGATCTCTCTCCCTCTCTTCCCCGTCTTCCCTTTCTCTTATGGAAATAACAAAAACTACGGAGATTGCACAAAAACAAATATAACCCACTGTTTTAAACCTGTGATGTGACAATAAAGTCACTGATTCTTCTGTTTCTGGGCTCCTAATTCACACAGGTCCTTTTATAAAATAGTAAAAGTGTGCTCCTCGGAGCGCAGGTCTCAGCCAGGCCGGGTTTCCCTACCCAGGGCCCGCAAACTAGACAACTGGAAGAATGTGACTGATACGTCTTGATCGCATGACCGCAGAAATAATGTGTGCCGACTTGCGACATGCTTGTACAAAATCTGTCGTGGTAGCAAAAAGGTGTTTGTTCTTTTTGCAGAAACTGACTGTACACCCATACGGTTCAAGAATTATAGGCCAAAACCTGACTCGGCCTGTCATAGTGCCACTGTAAGGAAGAATCACAGACATTGTTCTACAATGATGTATATTACAGGCCTTCTTGTTTCCCGAACAATAGGTCGGGACCCATTTCTGGGTCACAGAGACGCAGACCCATTTTTATGAGTGAGTAATGATTTCCAATTTGTTTGTTTTACATGTCCTACAATTCTTTTTTATTATTATAAAAAAGTCAAACATTTTTCAAACAAATTTCTGAAAAAAGGAAAAAAAAATAAGTTTAAGAAAGTGAAAATAGTCGATCTACAAACTCACAACGCATTGCCTTGTAGATGTGCTGTTCTCATTTAAAAAATGGGGCTTAAGAGGTTAACTCATGATGTATTTTTGTATTGTACATAGGGTCGAGGGGAGACATCAAATGTATCTTTCGGGCCTCGAGCTGAGGATTTCACGGTGTAGATTGGGATCCCAGAGAAAAAAAAAAAAACAATAATGGGGGTCCATGGCCTAATAATGCATAGCAAAGTGGGGGTCTTTGAAATTAAAAAGGTTGAGAATCACTGAATAAAACTATACTGGGACCCCCAATCTACACTGTCAAATCTTTGCCTAATTAACTCTGAGAGGTACAGACTTGGAAGGGTTCACTTGGACCCCTGGTGGTCCCCGAACCCAGCATTGAGAACCTGTGTTCTGATTAGTCAGGATCAATATACAGTGCATGTCATTACCACAATAATAAAAACAAAGGTTTTAGATTAAGCCCCAAAGTATGAAGCATAGTTTTATTTTATATTTCTGTATTCCTTTCTGTAAGTCCTTCAAGTTTCTGCCAGAGGATTGAAGCCAACAACACCCCCCATTTTCAACCCCATGCCCTAAAAAGACCAGATTAAAAATCCCCTTTTCCCCGCCCCAACCATTTCTGCATTTAGTCAGACTTCTGCTTCTCCTTCATGTGTAGGAAGACGACGCTGAAGAGGAACAGGCCTGCCATCATGGAGAAAGCGCTGGCATAGTAAGGGTAGGCCGAGGGGACGAAGCGATCGTACTGTGTGTGCTGCAGCGGACGCACGGACACCTGCGTGGACGAGTACAGGTGCGTGTATCCCAGCCTGTTGTAGTCCACCCTGAACTGGAACACTCCGTACACGTCGGGCAGCCTGAACTGCACGCTGTACCTGCCTCTGTTCCCCTTGAGGTACGTCCTCACGAAGGGGTCGATCCTCACGAACTCTAGCTGAACGTCGTCCGCGTAGAAGGGAACCCAGTGGCCCTCGTCAGACAGCGTCTCTATCACGATGCTGTATTCCACCAGGTCGGTGATGGTGTATGCCGCAGGGGGGGCGCTCTCCCCCACCGGGTGATGGGCGACGGCGCCCACCCTGAGCACTCCCGCCTCCTTGAACACCCAGCGGGAGAGCGCCTCGGCCAGCTCCACGTTCCCCGACCGCTCGTGCCTCGGGGAGCCCGGCGTGGCCTTCTGCACGGGCGAGTTGAAGAAAGCGTCGCCGAAGAAGTCCAGCGAGCCGCTGAAGACCGCCCTGGCGTTGTTCCTGGCCTGGACGCCGGCGATGAGCAGGGTGTCCCTGCCGATGGGGTGGGACCCCCCCCGCGCCGTAGACACGGGTCTGTCCGGGAAGAAGGAGTAGGCGGTGGAGGAGCCGGTGAGGACGCGGTGGACAAGAGGGTTCTCCCGGTCCGCCGCCATGCCGACGCCCTTGAAAAGGATCGGCTTGTCGGCGGGTTCGCCAACAACGGCGGGGGCCTTCAGCAGGTTCTCCGGGTCGGTGACGACCAGCGTGTGCTCGCCGGGGTCGGACACGTCGTGGTTGTGGTGGTCGATGACGGCGGTCTTCTCCTCGTCGAACTCCACACCGCACTGAGCGGCCAGCTCTCTCAGGGGACGGCCGACGTCGGAGCTGGCGGCGACCAGGACGTTGTGGCCGCCGTCGATGAAGGACGCGATGGCTTCCGCGTTGACGTCGCCTCCGAAGTCTTCGACCGACGGCGAGAAGATGATCAAATGGTCATAAAGGAACCTGCCATACTTGACGAGGGACAAGGAGGGGTCATCCGCCGACTTGAATGTCATGTCGAAGCCTCGATCCGCCAGGCCGCGGAAGAAGATTGAGTGAGTGTGTCGGATGTTTGGGTTGTCCAGCAGAATGAGCATCTTTCCGTCGGCCCGCGCCGACCCCATCACGGACACCAGTATCACGAACAAGAGCGCTACGCATCTGGATCTGTTCGCAGTCATGACTCCTGCAGTTCTCTAACGGTGATCGTTTAAGAAGTGGACCGGTTTTGTTCTGCACTGACTGCTTTCAGTGATGCCAGGATGTCATGTCAGTCATCTGATGATGTCAGTCCTATTGCATCAGTCGACTCCGTATTTGGGCAACCTTTGACTTCCAGTATGATATTGACATTTGTCATGTATTTGAAACCACATGAAATAAATTAGATGTGGTCACTCAGATTAGCCCTGGATAGCCAAACTCACAGGTATTGCCATGTCTTAAATATACATACTATGGTGTCAAAGATATGGTGTCAAATATCCACAAGAACGGTGCACTCCCCTAACTCAGGGGTCTTCAACAAGGGGTTCGGGACCCCTAGGGGGTCCTCAGAGTTACTACAGGGGGGCCACCAAATCTTTCTTGTGATATAAACAAATTTTTATTTTTACATTAACCACTTGAACCCTAGCATCCTTTTTTGAGGGGAACATTATAACCGAAAATATCAGATCTAGAAGTTCACACTGCGAGGCGTTGTGAGCTTGTAGATTTGACTATTTTCGAAGAAGAGGTTTGGTGTAGGAGGGGGAAAGAGCAGACCATAAAAAGCACAAGTATTGAGGGTTTTAGGTGGTTAACTGTCTGAAAATACACATTAACGTGAATCCAACACAACACAATGATAGTGCTGTCAAACACGTCTATGAAGCTATCTATGAAATCTATGAAAAAGTGTAATCAATGTTAACACAATGTTATATAATATGAAGTGGGGGAGGGGGGGCTGCTTCATCTCTCTCTCAGCTAAGGGGTCCTTGGTCTGAAAAACGTTGAAGACCCCTGCTCTAACTGCTCCCGGGGAGGACGTTGGGGTCTTGCACTGGTTTCCTCCACTGTCTGTGTGGGAATGGATGAATGCAAAGTGCTTTATAAATGCACCATTTATTTTCTCGGTAATCTCCCATCTTGGGCTCTATACACAGCAGCCATATTATTGTAAATAAATTGTGCCTCTTTCTTACTTCCTTCACAGGTGTTACCAATGATACTAATGAAGGCTCTGTTCCATTCTGGTCAGGGTGCTGATATTGTGCACGTTGGCTCACTGGAAACACTGTGCTACACCAGTGGGTCTCAAAGTGTGGTCCAGGGACCCTCATGGTTCCTTAAGGGAGTTCCAAATGACCCCTCACGGGTGTGTAACTCTGAGAGGGTCCATTTGGTTCCATTTAGACACTCTCAGAGTTATGGGGTCCTTGAAATTAAAAAGTTTGAGAACCACTGCTACACTAAATGGAACAGAGCCTTATTTAGTATAATTGGTAACACCTGGGAAGGAAGTAAGGAAGAGGCCCAATTTCTGTCCAATATGGCTTCTGTGCATAGACCCTATTATCCAAAACTTTCTCAATCTCAGATCAAATGCTTGGCTCCGCTATGTCGTACCCCCATCAAAATCTGAGGCTGGAAAAAGAAGCCTTGCGTGTTTTGGGCCCTGGTCGCGGAATGACCTACAGACCAGACTCAAATTTTATTTTGTGATCGCTCTAGTGAGGATTGCCATGGACACACTTCCTATACACTTCTCCCGCTTTGATGTGTAGCAAATGTTGTTGCTCTTAGTTTTATATTGGTCACTTTGAAGATTATCTTTATTTTTTATTTCCTTGAGCTTCCTAGGTAGTGGGTATTGTTCAGGCGGATGTTATATGACTCATTGTTATTGTCCTGTATGTGTTGTTACTGGCAGAGCTGTGTAACGTTTATGCCTCTTGGCCAGTTCACACTCGTAAAAGAGACTCTATTCTCAATGTGTTTTTTACTGGTTAAATAAAGGTTAAATAAAATAAATTTTAGATCAGGGGTCTTCAAAATGTTTTCAGGCCAAGGACCCCTTAGCTGAGAGAGAGGGATTAAGCAGGGACCCTCCACTACATATTGTATAAAATTGTGTTGCAGATCAAACTTTTTCATAGATTTCATAGTGTTTGGCATCGTCAGTGTTGTGTAAATTAATGTTGTTTTAGTGTTTTGTTTACACATTATTTCTATTAACCCTTGCATTGTGTTAAACCTGCATACACTTTTGGTGTTAGCGGGTCAAATTTGACACGTGATTTTAATATTCAAAAAATAATTATTTTCATTTCTATTTTTTATCCCACCTCATAGCTGACTTGATATTCAAATCCATGTAAACACTTTAAAATATTATGTTGGGTTAGGGTTAGGGTTTCATCTTTCAATATATCTCGTTTTCAATTATAAAAATGTAAAAATTCACTCATTACATTTTTCCTATTCACTCATTACATTTCCTATTCACTCATTACATTTCCTATAATGAAGACAATGGATAATTAAGTTATCTAGCTATTATACTAACATTAGAACACGCTTTTAAAAAAAAAGTTTTTTTGTTTTAGTTTTAAAAGATATTTAAAAAAATATTATTAAAAAATAGTGACACTTGGTGTGTTAAGAAGAAGGTAAAAAGTAATTTATTTTTCATAAACTCACATTTTATTTTACTCCTGATAGCAAATGCAAATTGGGTCTCTCTCACTCTCAAACATGTAAACATTGAATATTGACAATTTGGGGGGAATTGAGCCACACTTCTCTGCTGGGTCATTTGACCCTTAACACACCAAGTGTCACTTTTTTTTTTTAGACCATCAGAATTAACTAAAATGGTGGTAATTATTTTTGTTGTGTTAAAATAGCGGTTTCTGAGGATATCATGAAGCCTTGTTCCAATAAAGAAATGTAAGGGTACTTTTTACCTATTTAAACTTGAAAACAGGTAAGAAATTACCCTAACACAATGGAAGGGTTAATATGTTGGATTCATGTCAATGTGTATTTTCAGACAGTTCACCTTTGGGCTGTTCACACTGAGTACTATAACTATAACCATACACATATAGTTATACAAATTGTTCTAAGTCAAGTGGATGGCAAAGTTCACACCAACTATAAAATAAATATTCATTCTAGTGCTCAGTGTGAACGGTCCTAACTCTCAATTTTAAGTCAAATTGACCGTTGGCTCGCTTTGTGTTTGTGTTGTGATGTGGGGCAGACCCCCTGTAGTTAATCTGAGGACCCCCGATTGATGACTCCTGTTTTAGATAATAACACAGTCCGTTGAGCGGGATGAGGTTTCGGGGGCAGGTGATCCCTCCCCTTCTTAATAAGGTGTGTTCAGATCGTATGCGGAAATGTCATTCTAATCGCTTGAAGCACTTCATTATTTTGGGTGTTGGGCTCTGACCAAAAGTGTTCAACTAATAGCCTCTTCGTGCATAATTACTGTCTCACTATGTCTTACTACATACTATGGAACTGGTGAAACATTGTCAATTGTCAAATAATATAAGAGGGTGAAATTGTGAGAATAGCTGATTTTGAGGCATTTTGAGCTTGTAGATCGGCTATTTTCACATTATCTGTGGAACCGAGTCAAATTAAATGTAATGCCTCAACTCGTACAATTCCAAGTGCTTGTCAGTTCAATTATGATCTTTTTGGGGGGTTGCGGCCTGAAAAGGTTGAGAACCACTGGAGTAGATGGCCTTCTCTGGACTCTTGAAGAAGCTGGATGCTGCTTGCAGTTGCAGCTGGTAGGCCTTGGGGTGGATCTTGAAGCCGTACAGCTTGGGGACAAACTGGCTGGTGGGCCTCTTAGGCCTGTGTTCAGGATGCACCATGAACAGCATGTGGGGGAAACCTGTGCCGAAGTAGGCTCCGTCCGTGCGGTGGTGCCTGGGCTTCTTGGGCGTGTACACGTCCATGCACTTCGGACAGTACAGCTTCACCACGGCCTCGCCGGGGACGTCCGACAGGCCGATGGGGAGCATGGGCTGGTTGTCGCAGTAGACCCGGAGACAGCCCCCAAAGTCCCCCTGCTGGTATTTCTTCAGCATCTGCGCGACGCCTCGGTTGGTGAGGATGAAGCGCGCGTGGATGAGGCCGTACAGCATCTCGGCCGCCTGGTCCAGGTCGATCCGGTTGGGGTTGTCCTCCTGCTCGTCGTCCGGGGCTACGTCCAGGATCAGGCCCAGGGCCTGGTGGTAGTGGGAGACCTGCTCGCTGAGGTCCGTCAGGTTGAACTTGTCTTGGATGAAGTTCCGGTCCACCTCGCAGAAGAATGCGTTGCCCCTCAGTCCGCAGAACCAGGAGATCCATGACATTTCCTCTGAACTGCTCATTTCTAGAAGACCCTGCCTTTGGCTTCCTCTTCCCCCCTGGATGAATATACAGTATAACAGGCCCGGGAAAGTATGTTGCTGGAGTAAATAAGCTGGATATTCTTACGGATAGAAGGTGTTCTGGATTGACAGGTGGGGCAGCAAACACAGATTGAGATGGTCAGGTGAGGTTAAGCCAGGTGCTGCAGACCAGGGATTGCAGTAGCTGTCATGTGAAGGACGGTTGATAGGAGTATCAACGGCTTAGAGCTTTGAAATCTGCTGCTGACAAATGTTGATGGCGAGTGGCAAAAATCACAGTTATCTGGGTTTCTGTATATTCTGTGTATTATGCTACTTGTGACGTCATCGCAATGCCACGTCATACATGCTATGTACATATTTGGGTAATTGGAGTAAGGTTATAATAATAGTTTTAGTTTTCATTAGTCTTCCAAGTAGATCTTAAATTTGTCTTTGTCTGCAATTGTATACGGAAAAAAAACGTTTGACTGCCTACAGTAAGTATTGTTTTGCACTTTTGAAAACTTGTTTTAAAAGCAAGTACTGCAGTATGTTTAACTCCAGTACAAGTTTGACTGAGTCATATTTTAGAAGCTGCTCCAGTCACAAAATTCCACTCGCAACCTCCCCTCTGGAAACACTAACCGCCTTTATTCTGTACTGTAGCACTTTGAGATTGGTTTCAAATGTAAGTGCAATATATATATAAAATGTATTATTACTATTATTATTATTATTATTATTAGATAATGTAGTGGAGTAGAAGTATAAAGTATGAAGTATAAAAAAATGGGAAGACTCAAGCAAAGTAAAAAATACCTCAAAATTGTACACAGTACTTGAAATGAATGTACTTAAAGTTGCATTCCACCAGTGGCAGTCGGGCATTTAAAGGATGGATGGCTATCTACAATGTAATCACTCTTTGTTGCTTTTGTGATAAAATAACCCTGGCGCACCGCGCTGTCTGTTGACTCGGCTTCCATCGCCTGGGAACGCGAGAAATTAATTGTAATACATCGTCTCTGTCGGGTGGAAACCTCATACGTCCAAAACTGTTACTTTTCAGGATTCCAATTCAAAAGTAGCAGATCTACAAGCTCGAAACGCGGCGCTTCGCGCCGCGTTTCGAGCTTGCGGATCTGTTACTTTTGATGCTTTTTTTTGTGTGACGCTGTAGCCTCAGTCTGTGACCCTAACCCTATCAAGTAGGGCGTTCATTTACGAACAAAACACAAAAGGTTAGCATATGGAGATAAGAGGTTTTTCTGCGCAACAGCAACGACATGGAAAACAATCCATTTAAATTTAAAACATATCGTTGCTGTCGGGCGGAAACATTGTATGTCCAAAGTCGTTCCTTTTTTATTACTATATATGTTTTATTAAATATTGAAAATAGTAGATCTACATAAGCTTGAGATCTGCTATATTTTCACTACTTTTGTGTGACATTCTTGCCCATTAATTTACATTAAAAAAACGTTGAACTACGGAGATACAAGGTTTCTGCCCTACAGCAACAATTTGTACAGATGTGTATCACCTTTTATCTCCAATCTGTTTGACCCCTAACTGCATTTCTGGCTGACTAGACCTGTGCTACTCAAGAACGACGCACGTTGGGAACGATGCAAATAGGGAATGCATGCCCCACCCTGTTATATGCAATACCCATTATACCCGTGCGCTCGCGCCATCACGGCTGGGCTGGGGTTCGATTCCCTGCCAGGGAAAAGGCTAGTGATGGTTCCTCGCATGTGGGGAGCTCTTTGAACTAATGCCACAAAGACCCCTCAGGCATTGGTGTGAACAAATATGAAATGCGTCATATAGTCACGTTTATGTAATGCCCCGCGTGTCATAGTGTTTGACAGCAGATTGTGCTTTCCTGAAAGCGTGTCTTGATGATGGTCTACCGTTGGCGAGGATGTGTTGCTCTCACCACTGCAGCCCAGGTTCACTTTGCTGTCAGGGAAAAGATAATGATGATGTGTGGGGTAAAAGACCCTCAGTGCACTTGGATTTAACCCATTTAGACCGGGATTTTAACCACTTTAACCATTATATTATACTTTGGCTCTTCAAATATAGCAGATATACAAGCTCATAGCGCAGCACGAGCTTGTAGACCTGCAAAAAAAAATGTTTAAATCATGAAGATTTGTGCAAATGTATATATTTTTTAAAACATTTGTAACTCAAATCTTTGCTTCTGGGGTCCCTGGAACAACATATTTTGAGATGGGGGTCCTTTGTAACCCCCCAAAATGAAAACCTACATTTTTCGGTAGGTGTCAAAATCTCAGCCAATCAGGAGAAAGTACCCATTTTTAAGCTTAATTTGTATAGTGTTCCAGTTCCAATTTTGTCTGCTCATTTCTTAGTGGCATCTCTTCCAATTTCACTTGTTTAATCTATATCCTGATTGAGTTCTCTGTCCTGGTTGGATAAAATTGGAAATGAAACTGAAACTGAAACATAAATGCATTTTATGTTTAATAAAGAGGTGGAGAGACAAGGAGACTCCTAATACTGAACAAACACTCTATAGCAATGAGTACTATCAGAATGTAGAGCTATTTAACACTTATTTTAACCAATGCAAATCACTTACCCTACCTTTAAGTTAAAAAAAACTGTTAGGATTTAGAAGGCATTTGTAGAATCCCAAGAAGCAAAGATTTGAGTTAAAAATGTTCGCTTTAAAAACAAATATATATTCAAAGAAAAGATTTGCAGAAATGTTCACGATTTTTCAAAAATAGCCCAAAGAAATCTGAAATGACACAGATGCGTTCCCGGATTGAATGGGTTAACACATGCCATGAGCTAGAGCATTGAAATGAACACATATGAAAGGCGAGAAAAAAAGTGCCTACGTTTTGATTGGCCTGACCTGTCAATTGAAATGCACAAAAGGCCTACATGCCATAGTTATTGACAGCAAATTGTGGGTTCTAGCTGACATGGCCCTGATCTTGTCACTAGCACGGATTAACGTTCTCAGGCGCCACTACTGATGCCAGTCATATGGATTCCATAGACGCCATAAATGTCTTCTGTGGAAGCATGTTGCTTAGTGAAAATAGCCGATCTACAAGCTTTCAATGCATCATTGAGAGCTTGTAGATATGCAGGCTGTTTTCGGTTATTATTTTAAGCATTTGTTGTGGTCAAACTAGCAATAATGTTCAGAAGCATTTTCCATAAAATCTTAATAGTCTTGGATATTTCACACTTGTATAAAAGCAAAGGCCTTAAATAGATCAAATTTTTTTCTAAAGTTACAATTTCATGACTTTTAATACCTTTTTAATACCTCTGAACAAATGTCCTTTTGCACACCCACGGACTGACAGGTGTGTTGGAGTTGAATACTGAATTTGGAAGGAGGAGGGAGAGGGAGTGCCGCACACTATCTTCACTCACAAAGGAATGTGTTTATTTAAGATGCAACGTTTCGGTCGGTCGGACCTTCATCAGGCATGAAGAAGCAGCTGGCACACAGCCAGTATATGGAGCGAGGTGAGTGAAGGTGCTATATTTTTTCCACGGTAAAAGGAATATTCTTACAGAACATGAGAATAAAATATAGCTACAAAAATATAGCACCCTTGATGCGTTACATAGCACACTGTATTATGAACCCTGGAGGAGGTCATGTATAAATATGACCATTCCTCTCCTTCCTCACTACTCCAAGGTGCCTCATACATTTGTCTCCGGCTTACATTAGTGACACACACACACACACACACACACACACACACACACACACACTGTATACGTACAATATATGTGCATGGACACGTACACACTCACACTATGCACAAACAGGCAACACATACACTCATACATTTATACATAACACATACAGTACACTTGTGCAGGCAAAGGCGCACTCTCTCCCTGTCTCTGTCTGTTTCTCTCTGTCTCTCTCTCTCTCTCACACACACACACACACACACACACACACACACACACACACACACATGCGTGCACGTGAACAGGCAACAAATACACTCACCTACATTTACGCACAAACAGCTACGCAAGCACACACACACACACACACACACACACACACACACACACACACACACACACACACACACACACACACACACACACACACACACATACACACATACACACATACACACATACATACACACACACACACACACACACACACACAGGTGCGTGTAGACCACATCACCGCACTACATAACAAGGTTAATCAATGCATTATGACTTGTAAAAATGGAATTCATCCCTGGGCATGAGTAGACATTAAAGACAGACGTCTGAGACTTAGCATAAATCCTTCGCTAACAGGATTTCCACATTCATACACACAAACAAGGGCATCCATCCGAGTGGCTCTCCTTGACTGTCCTGTCAGCGTCCAACTGAGAAGGGACAGGTTGTATTAGAATAAGGTATTGCAGAACCTTGAAGTGAAGTATATAATTTGAGCAAAAGACAACGATCTGTCTTATGCACAAATGCGGTCAGGAGTATTACCATTAGCTCTAGAGACTGACAGGTTTAATGCCACTCCAGAGGAAGAGAGATACTGTTTGTTTTGTGAACTTGGTGACATTGAAAATTAGGTTAATGTTTTGTTTTACTGCCCTAAATATCAATCAACTTTATTTGTAGACTCGGGTCCATTAGAAAGAGACAACATTAAAAAAAAACACTATACATACAGATTACTGCCCTAAATATCAATCAATCAACTTTATTTGTAGACTCAGGGGTCCATTAGAAACAGACAACATAAAAACAAAAATCAGAAAGAACACCCATATACCATAAAAAAACCCATCAGCTATTACAAGAGACAATCATACCAGTGTTTCCAAAAAGTAGACCGATATCTTGCAACACTGAGGCCGGTGTTGGACAGCAGTATAATAATAAATATGATTATAAGAGAGGTATTTGTTAGTTAAATGTTTTCTATTTGTGTTGATTTCCTTGAGTTAGATGTTTATGAAAAACTTGATACACAGTGTGTTTCAGGAAAGGAGCTTTTGTTCTGGTAAATTGTGTTTGTCAAGCTTGCGTGGGAGAGAAGACAGAACTCTCTGTATAATTCTGAGCTGTGATGGAATGTATTATGTGAATGCAAACATGCTGTAAGCATAAAGTGGCGTCTATAAACCCATGAGGGTTGTGTGCAGGACACACAAATAAAATAATCAAATCAAATCATAATGTACTGTACAGTAAGCCACAATGTGCTGGTTTGTATTAGGAGTTACACCCAGTTACATTTACTTAAGTACTGCACTTAAGTACACTTTTGAGGATTTTTTACTTTACTGCAGTATTTCCCATCTACAAGCTCGCAACGCGTCGCAGGATTTGCGATTTGCGATTAGCCAGGATTTGCGATGAATCAGTTTCATGAAAGCTGAATTATCTTGCCAGATTATTTTAGCCAGTTCACCCTGGCTAAATTCACGAAAGAACATTGATGCAATCCTACTTTAGTTACCATGGCAATTTAGCTGTGAAGTTAGCCTGGTCTGGAGCAGGCTAACAACCAAGTATAGAGACCAGGATTACTGCATGTTTTTGTGAGGGTACCTACCCTAGGAGACACAGGGAGAACATGCAAACTCCACTCAGAAAGGCCCTTTCACCAACCCCACCCAGGGTATGGGCACTGATGACGCGCCCACAGCGTCCCCGGCAGGAATCGAACCCAGGACCTTCTATGTGAGGTGTGAGGTGTGATCTTCTATGTGAGGTGTCGCTGTGAGGCGACAGCCCTACCAACTGCGCCACCGTGCCCCCGAAATAACGGTTCTTCAATGGTTCTTAATAATGTCAGCGGTTCCCAAACTTTTTTTACTGTAGCTTGAGACCCAACAGAGAAATGTGTATGAGCTCACAGCGCGGCATGTACATCTGCTATTTTTGAACATTTTTTTTTAAAATATCGAAAATGTTTGGAATACCTTTTTTTCTTTTTTTTTTACATTTTTGCTCTTTTGGGGTCCCTGGTACTCTTTTCAGATGGGGGTCCTTGGCAAATGCATACAAATTTGAGGGTCCTTGACATGAAAAAGTTTGAGAACCGCAGTGTTTCATGGCATCACTCTGAAGACGTTTTGCTTCCAGTTGGCACATTTATGTTTTGTGCAGACAGTATCAAAACCCTGATGTGCTGCTGATGTGCATTGGTGGTCAGATCTTGTTGGAAATGCCTGTGTCAATTTGTAAGCCCTGACCAGCCATGTCAGAGATGACTCAGTCCTCCACCTCCCATGAGGTCAGAGATGGCTCCTCCACCTCCCATGAGGCGGCAGGAGCTTCATAGATTGATTAGATTTCTCTACAGGTTGTAGTCATGTAACCAAAACGCCTGGGAATAGTACGCTCGCTCTACACAGCCTGCAGGCGAGCACACGCTCTCGAGGTGCACACACAACTCTCGTGGAATGTGTGTGACGTGTGTGTGAGTGCGTGCGTACGTGCGTGCGTGAGGGGATTGTGTGTGTGTGTGTGTGCGCGCAACGCGTGTATACACATGATGACTGATCTACAAGCTCACAACATGTCGCAGCGTTATGAGTTTGCAGATCGGCTATTTTTGGCTTCAAGGTTAGGGTGGCCCCTTTTCGCAACCCTGAATACCTTTTTTGTATTTGGGATACCGTCATCCCAAATACAAAAAAGGTATTCAGGGTTCCGAAAGGGGCTATGGGTTCGGGCTAAAAATGGCTAAAGATAAAAAGAAATAAATGGCATTCATGACATTTTCATATAGCCTAGCCCTAGTGTGTGTGTGTGTGTGTGTGTGTGTGTGTGTGTGTGTGTGTGTGCGCGTGTGCGTGTGCGTGTGCGTGTGTGCGTGTGCGTGTGCGTGTGCGTGTGCGTGTGTGTGTGTGTGTGTGTGTGAGAGAGAGAGAGAGAGAGGGGATTGTGTGTGTGTGTGTGTGTGTGTGTGTGTGTGTGTGTGTGTGTGTAGGGGGGGGCACGCATGCAGACAGAAAGAGAGAGAGAAAAGAGAGAGAGAGAGACACACACACACACACACACACACACAGAGAGAGAAGAGAGAGAGACACACACAGAGAGGTAGATAAAAAAGAGAGATAAAGAGAGAGGTGGGAGGGAGGGGGGGGGGGGAGAGAGAGAGAGAGAGAGAGAGAGAGAGAGAGAGAGAGAGAGAGAGAGAGAGAGAGAGAGAGAGAGAGAGAGAGAGAGAGAGAGAGAGAGAGAGAGAGAGAGAGAGAGGTGTAGTAATAATGATGTTGCGTCACTGATCCTGCCCAGCCTGTCTCCAGACAGTCAGTAGGCTAACACACAGCTCTCTGCTGCTCCCTCCACTCCACTCTATTTAACACAGAGAGACGGACGGCAGCGCTCAGTCCGCTCAGCGCGCGGAGTGCAGGAATGTGATCTGAACGGAACGGAACGGCTCATATATGACATTAGACATGACTGAAGCCATTGCTTCTATTACCATACAATAGCCTAGACGTAACCTCTACAACTAACTAACGTCTGGTGGAATCTATATACTCATCTTCTGGGATTAAAACCTAACCCTTCCGCTCATTTTGCACGCAAGATTTGAACTTTTTTGTGTGGACGTTTGGCTTTTATGAGGACTTGTCTTATCAGGGGGGGTTGCCTTATCAGCAGGCGCATGTTTTAACGTGAGTTATTATACTTACAGCCTGCGTCCATGAATGGCAATGTGTGTCATAACAACCTGATCCCTTGGACTTTGTCTGTGTGAGAGAGCAATGCATTTGGGACTTATTCTTTTCTGGACTCCAATGCTGCCAAGGACCAGTGGACATTATAACGAGCCCCATCGACATGTGAATGAGAAGCTGTGGTATTATTGTTTGAGGGGAGCGGAGAGGATCTCTAATATCTAGCCAGTGGGTTCCAAACTTTTTAGCTCTCCCCAGGACCCAATCTAGAGGAAATAGCAGATCTACAAGCTCACAACACTAGTCACTAGTTTTCACCTTTTTCCCTTTTTCCCCCGCCCCTCTAATTAATTGATGGGAAAAAATAAAATAAAATACAACTTTTGAATTTGTTTTTAACTTGTGATTATTCTTTATTTTATATTTTTTTGTGGGGGGAGATTGTTTTAAATAATAACAAATAAAATGTAGAAAAAGAAAAAGGGTATATTTACTCACGACTAATACAAGTTGGTCCGTGAAACCGCAACCCACATATGGGTCCCAACCCACTGTTTGGGAAACAGTGCTATTATTCTACACCGTGTCCAGATGCCAGCAGCGCACCGTGCGTAATTGGGGGCGATCTGTTCCATCGCGCGCACAGCCACGCACACACACAACCACGTGCGTCCCACCAAACCAAACCTACGCGCCAGACTGATGCCATCATGTTCTCTGAAGTGTCGAGTGTCAACCTGACCTCCAACCTGTCGTCGCTGGACCCGGAGGTAAGGGGCTGTCCATTTTTGCATACCTATAAAACATAAAACAAGTCATAACATTACATATACAGAGTCAACAAGTGAATAACGTGTATCTTAACAATAATGAATAACAAGCAATAGTCATAATTATAGTGATGCACGATATTATCGGTAGCATATCGATATCGGCTGATATTTCATTAAAAATGCAGTATCGGTATGAACCAATGTCAAAATAATTCCGATATTTTTTCACCGATATTGACCAATATTTTTTCACCGATATTGACCGATATTTCACAGATATTGACCGGTATTTCACAGTTATTTACCGATATTTCACAGATATTTACCGATATTTCACAGATATTGACCGGTATTTCACAGATATTGACTGATATTTCATCGATATTGATGCAATAATAATGTGACCGTTAATGGCTTTTAAAATTAAAAATTATAGAAATCAGCAATGAGCTATAAATATAATATATAATAACGTAATATATCGGTATCGGCCGATTTGACCCTGCATAGTATCCGATATCGGCCAAAATTTAAATATCATCTCTAGTAATAATGAAAACAAGTGAATAACAAACAATGAGACAATGATAACAGTGATGCTGCAGTGTTCAGCCAGATGTGCTTGGCTCTTCTGTCCACTAGCTGTCCCTCAGTTGATGACAACTCCACACATATTGTGCAGCCAAAAAGATGCATTTAGACTGTTCTGCTAGAACAGATTGAAGTGATGACTTATTAATGATGGATTCAAAGTCTTAATTTTTTTTCTTAAATGTTAGTTAAAGGGATATTTCACTTTCAAAAAAACTTTTGGTCATTTTATCATCTACTCAGGCCTTTGTGAACCCCCCAGACAGTTTTTAAGTTGCTTGATTAATTATTTATATATTTGATATTCATTTTATCAGACACGCCCCCTTCCTATACAAACCTATTGTAACTTCAAACTCCATTTTTTTTTTATTAGGATCCCCATTAGCTTTTGCCATGACAAAAGCTAGTCTTCCTGGGGTCCGACACAGACAAACATTTTAACAGAAACATTCCTTACATCAATTTTACAATCACTATAATCTAAATAAAAATAGAAAAAAAATTAAAATAAAAAGTACAATCAAGTAGTACAATTAAAGCTATAACTAACTTATTACACATTAAACTTTGTGTGTCTGGGGATTAGTACAGGCATGTTTTCATCAGGTTTTCATCAGGTGTTCTTTTAACTTTTTCTTAAAGGTGAATTTTGTGTTTGTATTAATTATGTACTTAGGCAATGAGTTCCATCCTATTACAGCTCTATAGATAGTAGAAGCTTTGAGAAGATCTGTTCTTGGTTTAAGTGTTACCATATCACCTGAACTGGCTTGTCTAGTCATATGGGTATGTTCATCTCTTCTGTATCCTACCTGGTCAAAGAAATACTGGGGTTTTTGGTCAGTTAAAACATTTCTGAAAAATGTGAGAGTGCGTAATCTATTCTCAACAGTAAGCCAGGATAGATTTCTGTGCATTTCTACTACATGTGTGCGCTTTGAGCACTGGAGAGCTAATCTGGCAGCTTTGTTTTGAGCTGTTTGCAATTTCTGTATGTCTTTCTTTGTAGCGGATGACCAAACAACTGGGCAGTACTCAAGGTGTGACAAGACTAAAGCTTGAGTTACTACTTTCAGAGTTTTTAATGTAATATACTTGGAACATTTCCTGGTTATAGCGATGCTCCTTCCCATTTTAGTTACTATATTATCAATTTGCTTTGTCCAATTTAGTTTAGGATCTAATACAATTCCAAGCAGTTTAGCCTCCTTCACCTGTTCCACTGGCTTCCCGGCAAGTGATAGGCACAATTGAGGATCACTTTTCAATATATGTCTAGATCCAAACACCATGCATTTGGTTTTAGCAATGTTCAGTGCTAATTTGTTCTCTTCGACCCAATCCGCTACTGATTTAATTTCAGCATTGAGTATATCATTTAACTCACCTACTGTAGATGCTGTACTGTACATGGTTGAGTCATCCGCGTACATAACCACACTAGATTTATTTAATGCCAAAGGTAGGTCATTAGTGAATATCGAAAATAAAAGAGGACCTAAGGAACTTCCTTGAGGAACCCCGCACTGCATCTCCTTACTGTCAGAAAAACTTCCATTAAAATACACCCTCTGCTTTCTCTTTGACAGGTAACTCTCCATCCAGGCCAGAGCAACAGAATTAAAACCATAGCATTTAAGTTTTCCCAACAGCAAAGCATGATCAATAACATCGAAAGCAGCACTGAAGTCTAACAGTACCGCCCCTACCAGCCTTCTGTCATCCATGCTCTTTAGCCAATCATCCGTTATTTGTGCCATTGCTGTACTTGTGGAGTGCCCTTGTCTATATGCATGTTGGCAGCTTGTTATTAGACCATTACTTGAGAGATAGTCTTGAATCTGAACATACACAATTTTTTCAAAAATCTTACTCAGCACTGGAAGAAGACTAATAGGGCGACTGTTTGGACCAGCGAAGGTGGATCTTTTGTCCTTGGGCAGTGGAATGACCTTAGCTTCCTTCCAAATCTCTGGGCAAACACCATACTCTAGGCATTTATTGAATATGTGACATAAGGGCTTGGAAATATATTTAGCAGCAATTCTGAGTAGTTTGCAGTCAAGATTGTCTGTACCTGGAGGTTTGTCATCAGATAAATGTAACAGCATTTTTTCTATGTTTTCTTCCACAACCTGGTGAAATCCAAACATGCACTCCTTTCCCTTCATGATACAGTCTTTAATGATGTCATGTGACCCGTTGTTATTCGTTGTACACATCATATTCCTCAACTTATCAACCTTATTTATAAAATAATTATTAAAATAGTTAGCAATTTCATATGGCTTTGTGATAAATGAACCTTCTGTCTCTATGAAGGAGGTATGCATGTTTGGATTCCTTCCCATTATGCTATTCAGCGTTCTCCACAGCTTCTTTCCATCATTCTTAGCATCATTTATTTTAAGCCTATAATATTCCCTTTTTTTGTAATTATTCAATTTTGTCACAGCATTTCTTAGTTTACAGTAATGTTGCCTAACAGATAGAGAACCTGTTCTATCTGCATTTCTTTTTGCATCATTACGTTGGGCCATTAATCTCCTTAACTCATCATCCAACCAGGGTGCACTTTTTGACCGAGCATTCCATTTTTTCATTGGAGCATGTTTATCGGCAATCTCCAAGAACAACTTCATAAATTCACTCAGTGCTTTTTCTGGATTTTCCTCACTCCATACATCCGACCATTGCACACTCCTCACCTCCCCCTCAAATAATGCCTGATTAAAACCTTTATACGACCTTCTATAATTAATTCTGGAGCCAGCTTTGGGCATACTGGTCTTTCTCACAATTGCAACCAAGTTGTGGTCACTGCAACCCAGGGTTACTGATATTGCTGTGGAACATTGCTTGGGCCTGTTAGTATAGATGTGATCAATACATGTTGTTGTTGTGACATCAAACTTGTTTGTGGCCGTTCTGGTTGCTGATGTTACTACCTGAGACAGGTTACATATTTTAGCAACAGACATCATTTTCTTCCACATGGGGCAGTTCTCATTAAATGCATCTATATTCATATCTCCCAAGAAGTAAATTTCATTATTATTATCAGCTGTCTTGTCCAACATTTCACAGATGTCATCCAGATACTTCACATTGGCACTAGGTGGCCTATAACAGCATCCAATTAAGATAGGCTTTAAGTGTGGTATATGTATCTGTAACCATAGGGCTTCAATTTCATTCATCATTAAGTCACATCTCTTTTTAACTGGAATATGATTTTTAACATAGATGGCAACTCCACCACCATTCTTGTCCCTGTCCCTTCTAAACAAATTATATCCATGTATTGCAACTTCTGAATCATCAAAAGATGACTCTAGATGTGTCTCTGATATCGCTAGTATGTGAATGTTATTTGATTCAACCAGACTGCATAGTTCATGTACCTTGTTCCTCAGACTGCACACATTTAGATGAGCCAGCAACAGTCCCTTCTTTGGCAGATTAATAGTATGTGACATTGGCATCATAAGTTCACGGTTAAAAACATAACAGCCGCATACCTATAAAGTTCACTCGTCACTAGGTTAACATGTTAGATTCATCAAAAACACCCGTCCTTGGTTCTGGTGACTCACCCTGCCCTCCTAATGCGTGAGGGGGCCGTGTTTTTCCGATTACTTTTTTCATTTATTTTATTTAAATTTTTTATTGTATTTCATTTGTTTCATTTTCCAAAAAATATATAAAAAATACATGAAAAAAGTTATTGAAAAAACACAGCCCCCTCACGCATTAGGAGGGCAGGATGAGTCACCAGAACCAAGGACGGGTGTTTTTGATGAATCTAACATGATTAAAATTAAGTTTGAAGTTACAATGGGTTTGTATAGGAAGGGGGCGTGTCTGATAAAATGAATATCAAATATCTAAATAATGAATCAAGCAACTTAAAAACTGTCTGGGGGGTTCACAAAGGCCTGAGTAGATGATAAAATGACCAAAAGTTTGTTTTTGAAAGTGAAATATCCCTTTAAGAATGATGCTCTAATGTCTCTGTCATGGTTATATTCAATTAGATTTTAGTTGACGATTAAAAGTAGGGTAAGTGATTTTTTTTGGGTTAAAATAAGTGTTAAATAGCTCTATATTCTGATAGTACTCATTGCTATAGAGTGCTTGTTCAGTAACAGGAGTCTCCATCTCTCTCCAGTTCCAGCTGAACTCAGTCAGGATACAGATTAAACAAGTGCAATTGGAAGTGATGACACAAATAAATGAGAAGACATAATTGGAACTGGAACACTAAAATGAAGCTGATATTAGTACTCTCTCCTGATTGGATGAAATTGACAAGTTAATGACAACCCACCTAAAAAGTAATTTTCCTAGTTACTGAACATTCTATAGCAGTGATTACCATCAGAATATAGAGCTTTAGCCTTTTAACAAAAAACAATATATTTAATGATAATAATAATAAAATAAAATATCACTTACTTTACCTTTAAAGGCTTAGTTTGTACATTTGCCCTGTTTTTCCATATCAACACAATGTATTATCCATCATTTCCCTCTATATCTGCAGTCACCACCAGCCACTGAAGTAGTGTGGACTGGTGGTGTTCACCTGCAGAAACACATTGCCCTCTCTCTGTATTTAGGTTTTTTATTTTTGTAGCCCCCAAAAACATCCCGTCTACCAAAACAAACAGTGAAAAAACACCAAAATATAGAGAGAGGGCAATGTGTTTCTGCAACCACACTACTCCAGTGGCTGGTGACTGCTGGTATAAAGCAAGGGTTCCCAAACTTTTCAGTCCGCGACCCCCCAAAATAATCATATAATTGGAATGGAATAACTTGGAATTGTAGGAGTTGAGGCATGACGTGTAGTTTGACTCTGTTCCACAGGTAAATATTGTGAAAATAGACGATCTACAAGCTCACAACGCCTCGCAGTGCGAGGCGTTGTGAGCTTGCCAAATAAGGACAATGTGGTATTGCAGGTGAAAGTGCTTTGTAAGCCATAGAGAAGTTAGTTGGAATGAGTATATCTGAGCCTTGATTTAGGCTCAAACCTTTTGAAAAACGTTTGAGGGACATAAACAATATGATATTAAATATTAAATATTTGTTTTAATGCATGGTGTAGCCCCTTTAATCTAAGCATAATTGTGACAACAAACAGGCCTACACGCCGGAGGAGTGGAGTGACACGCCGGAGGAGCGCCTGTCGCACACCGGCCACCGGGTGGTGTCGGTGTTCCTGGGCACCATCATGGTGTTCGGCTTCCTCAACAACCTGGTGGTGCTGGTGCTCTTCGTCAAGTTCAAGACGCTGCGGACGCCCGTCAACATGCTGCTGCTCAACATCAGCGTCAGCGACATGCTGGTGTGCGTGTTCGGCACCACGCTCAGCTTCGCCTCCAGCCTGCACTTCCGCTGGCTCTACGGCCCGCGCGGGTGCATGTGGTACGGCTTCGTCAACTCCTGCTTCGGTGAGTGTTTTAAGACTTTAAAATTTGTTTTTTATTAAAGACGTCATGAAATGGCTTTATTGATAACATTTTTGCAACTTTTAGAGATGGTAAGATGGTTAATTTATGAAGATGGTGATACAGCTTCCCAATTGGAGCCACTAGAGGCGAAATGGTACACAAATCCTACAAATGGTCTCCTAAGTGGGCGACGGCAGATCTCGCGAACGTCCGATGTTTACAGGTGCTAGATCCCGCGAGAGTGTGTTGCTGAGACATAAAGGCCGATAATAAAGTTGATTTTCGCCTGATTTGTATCTCTGAAAAAAAGCCATTTTAGTATGAAAATCTTGGGGAGATTGTATGGCTTGTGACGATCGGGGTCCAATATTTAGTTCAGTGACCATGAGGCTAAAGAATGGTTCAGAAGCTGTGTTCACGTTCACTCTTCCATTGGAAACAATAGAATCCAACCTACTTCCAGTCTCCTAAAAAGGCGGCCACCTACGTCACGCAGATACGGAAAGTAAACTGGAGATGGCATGTCTTTGGTCTTTGGTCTTAGGTTTAGCTCAGAAACAGGGGGGTTGTTTTCTTGGACCAATCACAGTGTCAGCCTCCGAGCTATGGGATCTCTGGACTCTACACACTGCACTGATCAGAGCGCATAGCATAGATACATAGATACACATTTAATGTAGCTGTTTATTAAGTTTAAGACGAGAAATTTGGCATCTAATGATAGATATGTCCTCATTATGACCGTAGATAGGCCTATGCTCTAAAAGTGTGAAAAAAAAACACGTCTTACACATGCACTGCTTTTTGTATCAATATTAACAAGCAACCTAATTGCATATTTTTTTCACTTTTTACCCCAATTTAGTCGTTATGCCAATTGATTCCTCCCCTCATACATTGCTGTGTGTTGTCACTGCTGTCGTATCCTACTGACTCACCTGCCAGTGAGCGAGGAGCCCCACCGGGAGGACGCAGAGCCTTCGTCCTACTCCTCCCTTCCCAACACTCCCTGCTGACAGGTGCCGCCCCCAGCCTGTAGGAATAGAGCATCGCAGTTCCCGCCCCTTCCGGGTTCCACCGCAAAATACTCAATGCATTTTTCCCATTGACATTTCCAAAAATATTTATATCAATTAATTTAAGCCTAGAATCAAGCCAATAAAACATGACCATCATCATGACCATAAAACGTTTGATTCTGTGATTATTTTTTTTTGAAAACGGCAAAACAAAGGGTATTTATTAAATATAGTATATCATATAATTAAATATAAAATAAAAAAGAAATCACAGAAAAAAACGTTTTATGGTCATGATGATGGTCATGTTTTATTGGCTTGATTCTAGGCTTAAATTAATTGATATAAATATTTTTGGAAATGTCAATGGGAAAAATGCATTGAGTTTTTCCTTCCGGCACCAGGAAAAACCAGGAAGTGGGCGGGAACTGCGATGCTCTATACGTGCAGTGACATATATCACCCTCCCCTCCCCTCCCGGCTTCCCTCCCCTGAACCTCTGTGGTGGTGGGCAGGCACTTTACCACTGAGCCACCGAGTGACCCGAGTTCGAATATTTTTTTTATGAAAGGCCCTGATACCAGTGTTGCGAAGTCCGCTTATTATAAGCGACTTTGCGCTTGTAAATATTGGTATAGTTGCAGGTTGTGTTTTTTAGTAGTTGCGGTTCCGTGGCCAAAATACAGATTAATTTGGGGGTCCTTGACATTAAAACGTTTAAGCACCCCGGATATAAGGTTTGTGTTTGGGCATAGGTGCGTGCACGTGTATGCGCGTGCATGTGCACCTTCTGCACAAACAGTAGTAAGCCGCTTTGTCACGTGATAGACGTAGGCCACGTTCCACGCGTGCATTATAGCTGCAGTGCATGCATAGCCTGATTTATTATTGTTAGTCGGTCAACAAGTCCACAGCGTGTCACATCTGCGATGCCTTGTGAGCTTCTGAGGGTGATCTCTTCTAAATGTATAAGGTTCCATTTGTGCACTCTGAGAGTTAACTTGACACTGAGGCTTTTACTATGTTCTGTAGATCTGTGTACATTCTGTTACAGACCCGCAAAAGGGTCCATTTGGGACCCCTGGTGGGCCCCAGACCAGACGTTGAGAAACAGTGTACTTATACAGTATATCGTTGCGGTCGGGTGGATACCTTGTATGTCCAAAAACGGTTTAACATTTGACTAAATATTTTCAAATAGTGAAAATAGCTGATCTGCTAGTTTCGTTACTTTTGTTTGACACTCTCGTATGGTGAAGTAGGGTGTTAATTTACGAAAAAATAAAACAAAAAGTTGAAATATATGGAGATACGAGGAGGTTTCTGCCCGACAGTGACTACAGTATGATTTGCAAAAAAGAGAAGAGACCGAGGCACTCTTGTGGAAACATTTAAAAAGCCTTTAATAGTCTGGCTAATGCATGCAAGAATAAAGAATACACCTACACATCGCGGCAACAATGCAATCAACAGGCAAAAATCAGGGTCACTAAAAGGTTTATTTGTTTGTATGTTTCATTCTTGCCATGCATAAGCCAGACTTCTGAAGGCTTTTAAATGTTTCCACAAGAGTGCCCTGGTCTCTTCCCTTTATTGCAAATCAAATTTGTCACCCATAAAGAGCACCTTGTTGGGGATGTTATACCTCAGCCGAACAGATTTGCTCCTTTCTCTCTTTTTTCTACAGTGACTAGTATATTGTCTGTGTCAGTCAGTCAGTGGCGTGACCGCCCCTGCCCCTTTCTTCTTCTTGTTTGTATTGAATAATTTCATTACGTTTTCAGCAGAAAACGCCCTAGCCAGCGTTTTTCTCTCTTCGTAAAAGGCAGGTTAGTATGAACACAGCCTTAGGCAATTATAGGTAATTGTTGCAGTATTCAATACAATAGAGAGACGAGAAGCTCCTGGGTTGAGATGGGGAAAGATTTGCAACACATGGACTCACCAAGATGGTGGGAGAGGTACTCGTATTTTCGGTTTACTTCAGTAAAAGTCGCAGTACCGCAATGTAGACAACTAAAAGTACGAAAGTATTGGCATCAAAATATACTTAAAAGACCACTCCGCCCCTTTTTCAACATATGTTCATATAAATGGTCCACACTAATGCTCATTATAATATTGCACCACTTTTGTCTACTCGGTCTGTGTCTCAGAGGAGGGCTGACAGTTCAAAAAATAATTACTCCATTGCGTTCGTAAACGAACACAAACAAAGCTGATTCTGATAATATAGAACATCAACCAACTCAGTACTATTTTCCTCATGAAATTTGCTAAATCAACAGGAAGCTGACAGTTTTAATTCAAAAATAAACAGTACTGGGTTTTGTGATGTTCTATATTGTCTGAATCAGCTTTGTTTACATTCGTTTACGTGCTAAAATAGTGACTTTGAGGGCTGTTTCGCCGTACAATGTAAGTCAATGAGGAGCATATTTTGAGTTATCAATTTCTAATCAATGGAGCAACTATTTTTGATTTCTTGTCCACCTGAGTTACTTCATGGAAAGGCATAACCTCTACCAAAGAGTTCTTGCCCTATAAAGGGATAATTCACCCCCAAAAATACTTTTTTTTAATCGATTCACTCAATGGAGATTTGAATTCATATATTCATATTTTTTTAGTTTTTGTCCTATTCCTAAGGCAATAATTTGATGACCAGTGTACGGGTAGGCAGCGATTCCGGTAGGAGACACAAAGGAGACTCTTTGTGTCTCCTACCGGAACCGCTGCCGGTCATCAAATTATTGGCTTAGGAATGCGACCAAAACAAAAAAAATACCCATGAATTCAAGTCACCATGGGGTGAAAAAAAGTCTTTTTGGGGCTGAACTAGTTCAGCAATGTTGTCAATGAGAAATAGTGACTTAAAATGTGCTCTACCAATTGGTTGAGTAGACTGTTAAAGGGTTGTGTAGAGGCCCACAGTTTATTTTCCAATATGGCTGCTGTGCATAGAGCCTATTCATTCAACCACAGAGTAATTTTCTACCTCCTCTGATGTTAATTTAATGCTTCTGGACAACCTAACGCCTTCTCCCCGCTTACACCTTCTACCTCTTCAATAATGGTCTCTGTCAGACTCTTTTCTTCTGTTATTTTGAATCCACCCCTGCCCATCCCCCACCCATTAACTCATTAAAACCACCTGTGTCATTTTACATTTTTGCGTTGGCTATTCAAAAGTAGCAGATGTACGAGCTCACAGCGCGTCCCTTCGTGCCACACTGCGAGCTTGTATAATATGCTATTTTTTATTTAAAAAAAATAATCTTAAAGTGTGAGAACTGCTGATTTAGAAGGCATTTTTTAATTTGACAAATGCCCTCTAAATCAGTAGTTCTCAAACTGTTTTGTGCCAAGGACCCCCATCTGAAAATGTTTTGTGCCAAGGACACAGATGCTTTCCCGGTTTTAATGGGTTAAATAGTAGAACAGGAACATCATTGGAAACAAGTGGGCGTAATTACAAGAGAGCACGACTCCAGCTTATTTGAATACTACCGGGAGCACAGTCTCTAGACCAGTGTTTATAAAAAAAAAATTGTCAAGAACCCCCAAATTGGCTCCAGTTCAAATCTCAGGCAGTGAAGAATAGCTCTCTTTCAGCTCTCCTGTTCTCCTCTAAGGAGTATCCAGCGCATCTAGTGGTAAACAATTTTGTTCTGACAAATTCAATCCAAATTTTGAAACAGGTTAAAAGAGTCCTTTTGCAGCTCCTGTACTGTCAGTACACTCCAGTGGCGTACCCACTGTAGAGGCAGGGCAGGCTGCCCAACTAAGATCTCGCCTCCCCTAAAAAAAACAAATAACCCGAAAATGTGTCATTGCGAGCTTAATGTCCTCAAAGTCACCCAACAAGCTTTGAACTGAGCAGATTGGACCTTCTGTTCCAGAGATAATGGCCAAAACATCTTGAAAACGGCAACTTTTGCCGGTTTTCGATCGCCGATTTTCGATTGAGTTGAAATTTCTTTTTTGGGGGTAATAGAGGGGGGAATCTCGCCTGCCCTAAATGTAAATCCTGGGAACGCCACTGGTACACTCTCCCATTTGTTTTTATCATAATTTCATTCCATCTCAGTCAGATACAGCTTTTACATGTTTGAAGGAAAAGGGTTTGATATCTTTGTCCGGCAACCAGTTAGGAGGTTTTGTTCATCATTGATAAGAATGGAACTCCAAGCTCACAATGAGGTTGGAGGTCAAAAGGGGGTGGAACTTGGAGTCAGCAAAACCAGCTAACTCCGGTGGACTTCGCTGGTTTAGCAGAGAATTTAGGGTTCAATGGAGTTAGCTGGTTTTGTCAGAAGCACTTTTTAATGCTTTTCATTGGTTCAATATTTTTTTTACCAACACACAGACAGACGTAAAGGGTGTTCAACGGCCCTGATTTATGGGAAAAAAAATGCAAAAGCATCAAAAGCACCACTTTTTTTCGTCCCCGCTTACACCTTCTACCTCTTCAATAATGGTCTCTGTCAGACTCTTTTCTTCTGTTGTTTTGAATCCACCCCTGCCCATCCCCCACCCATTAACTCATTAAAACCACCTGTGTCATTTTACATTTTTGCGTTGGCTATTCAAAAGTAGCAGATGTACAAGCGCGTCCCTTCGTGCCACACTGCAAGCTTTTTTCGTCATTTACAAGTTAGACATTTTGTTCAAAATTATTTCAATAATTTTGAAAACTTACCTCAGGAACACTGTTTTTATGCTTTACTGAAACAGCATCCTAACTCTAAACACCTAATATCCAAATTTGTCTCACTGTTTTCTAAATTGTCTATTCCGTCAACAAATCAAATCAAGTCCTCATGGGAGGCTGATATTGGTGTGGAACTGTCTGATGAGATCTGGAGCGAGGGTTTGAAGAGGATTCACTCGGGCTCAGTCAATGCCAGATTGCAGCTTGTCCAGTTCAAGGTCATGCACAGATTGCATTACTCTAAACTCTAAGGTTAAAATGAATAACATGTATCCAACTGTTTCCGATACTTGTGACAGATGCAACATCTCCAAGGCCACATCGGGTCACACTTTCTGTTCTTGCCAGTGGCATTCCCAGGAATTACGTTTAGGGCAGGCGAGATTTTTCTCGGGGAAAAATCGCGGGGGAAACAAGTTAACAGCAACACTACACTGACTACAAAACTGAAAAACGCTATTAAAAACAATATGCAAGTATAATCAATGTATGTATTGCGCTGGTCCTGGCGCCGCCAAGGTCTTGGCAGCGGTGGTGAAAGGTAGCGTCCTCTGGATGAATCTCTTCTTCAGCGGTGGTCGGTCTCTTCATGTTGTAGTTTAGTAATAATAATGAATGGCTCAGGCTGCTCTCAGAGCCCCTTTTATGCCAGGTGAGTACAGGTGATGGCCCAGACCCCCAACCCTGGCACCCCATGCCCATGGCATGAAGACATTTGCATCACTATAGGCGAGGGTCGCTCTGCTGAATGGATAGTGTATTGGCTGTCTGGCGGGCTAATGGCCCGACGGACAGTTTTCTGTTTCACTGCCTGTTTCTCACTTTATTTTCTAGGGGACGCGAGATTTTAGTTGGGCAGGCGGCCGCCTGCCTTGCCTCTATGGTGGGTACACCACTGGTTCTTGCCCCAAGGATTGTTTTATTCTGGCAAAATATTGTATATCATATTATTATTTGCTTGGTATAGCAGAGTATTATGGTTTTCATATCGAACCCGATCACTCACTGCCTTGTTTGGTTGCTCCGAAGCTTCTCTTGCTCTGCCGTACTCTGTCCAGCAGACTCTTATGCTTGGTACACTTGTAGCAAAGAGAATCATTTTAACAGAGTGGAAGACTTCCACCGCTCCCTGTTTTACTAGATGGCCTAATGAGTTTGTATCACTGATACACCTGGAGAGGCTCCCTTGCAACAGACAGGACAGTCTGGCAACATTCGAATATATCTGGAGTCCTATCACGGGTCATCTGGACTCTGTTGTGTGACTGCTCTGCTTTGTACACGCCCAATTGTTAATGTGACCAACTGTTGTATTCTGTTGTATTCTGTTTTACTCTACTACTGTTTGCCTATGCAGTACCTCAGTATGATCGGTTAATTACTCATGTTTAAAGGCGGGGTGCCGTGATTTTCAGTGATCCCCCCCCCCCCCCTAAAACATAATCATCAGGTATTATGGTTATACTAGGAGGAAGATTTTCTTCAAAAAAGTGTACAGAAATTGTTAAAATTATGTTTTTATGTGGACACGCCTCCAGTTCATTAAGTATACCTGGTTCTCACCTTAGCACCTCCTCCACCACCTTAGCACCACCCACCTGTCCTAGTCCCTCCTCCTCCTCATGCCCACACCTGTTGTGTTATGATAATGAGGGGGAGGGTATGTTTTTACTATGTCACTAAAGCGCTGTTTCTCTATTGGCACGTTTGACCCTCAAGGTTTCAGCCTCCAGGTAGAAACTCAAAATAGTCAGAGAAGACATAAAACACTATAAAAACACCACCAGGGGGCTTAATGAAGTTCTATCAACCTCATAGACACATGAAAAACAGAAAAAGTGCAAAATCATGGCACCACCTCTTTAACTAGCCCTGGTTCAGAGCGTTAGTGAGTTCCCTCTAACGCCCTGGAAGACCCCTCGCTCTGCGCATGTACAAGGAATTCCACTGCCCTGCCAGCGCTCAAGAGTAGTGAAAATAAACTAAACCATTTCGCTACTCACCGAAGCAAAGGCTGTTTTGTGTTGTTGAAAGTCTATTCTCTGAATGCGCGGGCCTCTCAGCACCCCACCTACTCTGTAAAATACACTTTTTGGGCAGAAAATAAAATATGTCAGCGAGACGGAAATTATTTTTATTACTCCACAGTGCCCTCTACAGATTTTGGTTGATGGTAAGCAAATCCTCCAGATCTGTAGAGGGCACTGTGGAGTAATAAAAATAATTTCCGTCTCGCTGACATATTTTATTTTCTGCCCAAAAAGTGTATTTTACAGAGTAGGTGGGGTGCTGAGAGGCCCGCGCATTCAGAGAATAGACTTTCAACAACACAAAACAGCCTTTGCTTCGGTGAGTAGCGAAATGGTTTAGTTTATTTTCACTACTCTTGAGCGCTGGCAGGGCAGTGGAATTCCTTGTACATGCGCAGAGCGAGGGGTCTTCCAGGGCGTTAGAGGGAAATCACTAACGCTCTGAACCAGGGCTACTCTTTAACATACATTATAGTCTGGTGTTTGTTTGTCGTATTGTTATGTCTTGTTGATGTCATGTCTTGTAAAAAAGAACAATAAAAATTAATATATGATACAAAATAAAAATACAAATAACATATATTTGGCGGACCCATATCTGAACATGTTTTGTGTCAGGGACCCCCAGAACAGAATTTGTGTTAAAATGAATTCAAAATTATTCAAAATTTTCCAAAGATATTTGAGATTTTTCAATCGTTTAAAAATGATTGTGATGCTGTATTCTTGCTGGGGACCCCTGAAACCCCTTCAAGCTTCTTAAAGGGGGGGGGTCCCTGGAACAAAATATTTTCAGATGGGGGTCCACGGCCAAACACATCATTTTGGGGGTCCTTGACATGAAAAAGTTTGAGCACCACTGATATTTCGCAACATAAGTTTTTTCAAAAGACTGTTAGGATTTAGAATCTCCAGAAGCAAAGATTCGAGTTACAAATGTTCGCCTTAAAAAATATGTCAGGATCTTTCCAAAAAATAGTAGACCAACAAGCTCATAGCGCTAGTATATCTGCAATTTTTTGAATAGCCCAAAGAAATCTAAAAAATGTCACACAGATGCGTTTCTGGTCTTAATGGGTGAAGTTGGTATGCAAGGTTTTATTGTAACATGTACAGTAGCACGACTGTTCAAGGTGCTTTCGCTGTATGTACAAGTATGTAAGAGACACGAGTGTCCTGGTAATTGTGTAAGGCCTCTCTGTATGAATGCCGCATGGGGGTGACTAATGACTAATGCAACAGTCTGAAGGACAAGTGTGTGTGTGAGTGCCTGCTAATTAGTGCCATTGTCACAATTATGACATAATCTCATGGATTAAAGTTTCAGTCGCCACGGCCAGTGGTGTAAAGTGACTAAGTACATTTACTCAAGTACTGTACTTAAGTACAATTTTTAGTTTTTTTTTTTACTTTACTGGAGGATTTCCAATTTTCAATACTTTCACTTCTACTCCACTACATCTCTGAGAAGAAATATTGTACTTTTACTCCACTACAATTATTTGAAAACTTTAGTTACTCGTTACTTTGCAGATATAAATTATTATATTATAAAATATACATTAACCCCTTCTGCCCTATTTTATACCTAGGCTATTTGAAAATAGCCGATCTACAAGCTCACAACGCGTCGCATTGCGACACGTTGTGACCTTGTAGATCGGCTATTTTCAAACATTTTAGTACTTTTACGTTTGGTACTTTAAGTATATTTTGATGCCAATACTTTTGTCACGTAGCATTTTGAACACAGGCCTTTTACTTGTAACGGAGTATTTCTACATTGCGGTATTGATACTTTTACTCGAGTAAAAAATGTGAGTACTGTTTACACCACTGCTCAAACCTCTCCCAGAGAACTTACCATGAACTAGAGAACTTACCAGGAACTAGACTCGAGAGCTTACCATGAACTAGCCATGGCTGCTCTTCAACTAGGCACACGTGGTATTTAGATGAACGGATTGGAGGAGACACTGCTCATTTCCTGCTGTGGGTGGAAAACAGTTCAAGTATTGGACCATCTAGCACAGTAAACACATCCGTGATGTCTGCAGATATCGACTTAGTGATCGCTCGCTCAAATCAGGCGCGCG
The DNA here is from genome assembly GCF_963280865.1 of Gymnoscopelus braueri. NCBI lineage: Eukaryota > Metazoa > Chordata > Actinopteri > Myctophiformes > Myctophidae > Gymnoscopelus > Gymnoscopelus braueri. The sequence continues at coordinate 33,455,239 of NC_137626.1, forward strand.
GGAAGTCCTCAATACCTAGGGGGGCTGTGCGTCGGGGGGGACTCCTCGCGCCCGCGCTTCACGCGGGCGCGCGATTTTTTGGCGATTTTTTGGGTTTTTTCTGTGTTTTTCCCCACACAAAAAGGCAGAAAGACAGTGTAAACACCAGGTTGAAGTTCATCCATGACCGTAACAGACTGCTATGATCCATAAAATATATATATATTATAAAAAATAAAATAAAATAAAACTTTTTTTTTTTTTTTTTTTTTTCTTCCCATCACCAGGGGGGCTGCTCCCATCACCAGGGGGGCTGCAGCCCCCATAGCCCCCCCCCTTCCCGCGCCACTGGCTCAGATAATGTTCTTCGTTATTTAAACCAAAGCATGACAAAGACGTGCGTCGCGCGTCTTCGTGTCGGAGCTCTATGGATATTGATAACTGTTAAATCAAGCATGAGAAGGACGTGTGTCGTGCGTCCTTGTGTCGGAGCTCTATGGATATCGATGACTGTTAAGTGCTGTCCATTGAGCAGGTAAAGAAAGCTAGGATGCAATGGTTCCACAACATGTTTACAGGATGGAAGTTTTTGAAGATGATGATCCAAGTTTCTTTATTTAGGATAAACCCCTTGAGATGTACCATCTCGTTTTCAAGGAGGGCTCCCAACATGAATACATGTCACAGAAGATATTCAGTAATAAGGTGTAGAATGAATGCATCGATTTGGATCACTTTCTCTCTCCTCACGACTCGTCTCCGTGCAAAGAAAACGGGCAATTATCCACTGCAATCAGACGTGGCCTTGAAACAATTGTTCTCTTAATACATCCATGGGTAACTGTTGTAAAAATTCCTAGTTGTCATACGTGATGATGAGCCTTCAGGCGCTCAAACAGCAGAAAATGACTCCTTAAATCGCATTGCAACTAAGTACATTAACTCAAGTACTGCACTTAAGTACAATTTTGAGGTATTTTTACTTTAGTGGAGTATTTCCAATTTTCTCTACTTCTACTTCTACTCCACTACATCTCAGAGGCAAATATTGTACTTTTACTCCATTACAATTATTTGAAAACTTTAGTTACTAGTTACTTTGCAGATATAAATGATTATATTATAAAACGTACATTAACCACTTTAGCCCTATTTTATACATACTGTAGGCTTTTTGAAAATAGCCGATATACAAGCTCACAATGCGTCGCAATTCGACGCGTTGTGAGCTTGTAGATCTGCTATTTTCAAACATTTTAGTACTTTTACTTTTGGTACTTAAAGTATATGTTGATGCCAATACTTTTGTACTTTTACTCAAGTAACATTTTGAACACAGGCCTTTAACTTGTAACAGAGTATTTTCATATTGTGGTATTGCGACTTTTAAAATATCTGAGTACTTCTTCCACCACTGCCAAGAACCTATCATCAGCCTACATTGAAACTATACACACCATAGGCCAGGTCAACAATGACCTGGCATCTGTCTACATAACTTGCTATCTAAGTTACATTTTAGCCGTTGCATAATCATGCAAGGTCGTCAAGGCTAGGAGGGCAAGTGCTACGGGCTGAGGTGGAGTCTGAAGAGGTGAGTCTTCAGATTACGGCAGAAGATTGGGAGTGAGTCTGCAGTTCTAATTGCAATGGGGAGTTCATTCCATAGTTTGGGAGCCAGAAGGGAGAAGAGTCTGGGACGGGTGGAGCGTTGTCCCTGGATGTTTTAGTGAACGTTCTGACAGCTTCCCTGTGTTAGCTGACCTGAGAGAGTGGGAGGGGTTGGATCAGGGGTTGGATCAGGTTTTGAAGATATGGGGGTGCCATAACGTCAGAGTTTTGTACTCTCCCCGGATTCCCGCCGGGGACACTGGGCGCTGGGGGCGTGTCTTCTCCTCCGTGTCATCAGCGCCCATACCCTAGGTGGGGTTGGCGAAAGGGCCTACTCTGTGTGGAGTTTGCATGTTCTCCCCGTGTCTCCGAGGGTAGGTAATACCCTCACAAAAACATGTAGAAATCCTGGTCGTTATACCGCCTCCCCCATGACAGCCTGATGGAGGGGAAAGATGGAGGGGAAAGGAACTTTCTACGCTACGTCCTACCGGGGAAACTCCCCCCTGTCAGGTGATAAGAAGGTCAGTTAGCTCTCATGCATTGAAGGAGGCATGAGCTCGGCCCTGGGCTCCCTAGGACGGTGGGGGGAGTGTAGCACCCAGGATCACTTAGAAAATTGGCACCGGGTGAAAAAGGGGTTAAAAAATCATGGGATACATTTTTTTTTTTTAAATAGTTTTGTACTCTGTGCGGGCACAGACCCTCATGGATCTGTTTTGATTGATTGATTGAATACTTTATTTGCAACAGTTTGCAAATAGCACACCATGGTACGATTAATGGTGCTGAAAGGATAACACAAAGATCCCTGAGGGCTTATGTCCAGTGTGGTCCTGTGTATTCAATTAATAGAAAACTAACTCTGAGACGGGTCCATTTGGTGTCAAGTTGTCTCAAGACACTTTACATGTAGAGCAGAGACCCGACATTGTTGTCCCACCCTGAGCAAGCAGTTTTCTGCGACAGTGGCTACGAAAAACACCCCCTTAACTGGAAGAAACGTGGAGAAAACCATCCACTAGACTAGATATTGCACTTGCCCAATAGCCCATATTGCACTTGGCATTATAAACAAGGAGAACAGTGTTTATGTGTGTGTGTGTGTGTGCGTGTGTGGTGCATGTGTGTGTGTGTGTGTTTATTTGGGGGGAATGAAGCTATGAGTCCATCAATGCTGGTTCCAGAAAGAAAAGAAAACAGGGGTCCGTGGCCTAATGCATAACAAACTGGGGGGAGGGGTCCTATTTGCGTTATTATGGATTCCACCAACGTTATAGTATAGACCCATTTTACCTTGTCTGATTTGGCAGGCATAGTTTTACTGAGGTTAAGGTTAGGGTTAAAGGGATAGTTCACCCCCAAAATTCTCTATCGACTACCCACCCCATGGAGACTTGAATTCATGGATATTATTTAGTTTTTGTCGCATTCCTAAGCCAATCATTTCATGACCGGCAGTGGTTCCAGTAGGAGACACAAAAAGTGTCCTTTGTGTCTCCTACCGGAACCACTGCCGGTCATGAAATGATTGGCTTAGGAATGCGACAAAAACTAAATAATATCCATGAATTCAAGTCTCCATGGGGTGAGTAATCAATAGAAAAAAAGTAATTTTGGGGGTGAACTATCCCTTTAAGGTTAGGGTTAGGCATAGTTTTACTGAGGTTAGGGTTAAGGGTTAGGTTCACACGTAGTTGCAAAAACAAGAACTGTCAATCACAGCGACTATACTGGCCAATCACAGCGGGTCTCCCTAGAAAAGTGATGGCATCCACAAGCACGCGTCCTTGATATCGTTGCTGTCCGGCATTTTGCATTTTTTTTCTATAAATCAGTGCTATTGAACACCCTTTACGTCTGTGTGTTGGTAAAAAAAATATTGAACCAATGAAAAGCATTAAAAAGCGCTTCTGACAAAACCAGCTAACTCCATTGGATCCTCAAACTTTCTGCTAAACCAGCTAACTCCGCCAAAGGGGGGTGCTGGTTTAGCTGACTCCAAGCTCCACCCCCTTTTGACCTCCAACCTCATTGTGAGCTTGGAGGCCCATTCAGCTGTTCTTATCAACGATGAACAAAACCTCCTAACTCCACTTTTTTTTTTTTTTTTTTCATTTCCTGAAAAATGAGTTAGCTGGTTTCTGCCGGACAGCAGAGACATGCAAAAAGGGTTGAGAATGACTGGAGTCTCCCAGTCTCCCCCCCCCCCCCCCCCCCGTCTGTGGCCCCTGGAAGCCGCTCTGGGCTGCGTCTGCAGATTGTGCTCTACTCACTCACTCGCATGCCTCGCTGGTGTTTAGCCAACGGACTGTGTGCTGTTTGCAGTTGATAAGGTCAAAGCGCTTGTTAGATAACAATTGTGAGTCACACAAGTCGAGAGCCGGCGCACAGGTGACTGGTTCACCGGGGGAACCAAGGCAAAAAAGAGCTTTTATTTTTCTTCCCTTAAATGGAAAAGTGTGCATGGTCTTTATGTGGGGCCGTGCTTTACTATGGACCAGTGGTTCTCAACCAGCAGTGGCCCTTGAGGGGGGGGTACCAGGGGGTCCCCAGCAAAATTAGTTAACATAGCGTCACAATCATTTTAACCACTTAGCTTTGGCTATTCAAAAATAGCAGATAATACAAGCTCATAGCACGGCACCAAGTGCCGCGCTATGAGCTTGTAGATCTGCTATTTTTGAAAAATCTTGAAAATGTGTGCATATCTTTTGAATATATATATATATTTTTAAAGCGAACAGTTTTAACTCAAATCTTTGCTTCTTTGGCACAAGACATTTTCAGATGCAGTGAAAACCACTGCTACAGACTACAGATTGCGTTGGATCCCCATTGCGACGTTTCGGAAAGCAACAAAACACTTGAGTTGGGAGCACACAATAGCTTGTTGTTTTTTCCGTACATTTATAATACCCTTGTATTTACGTCGTACAAGAGTGTCATGCAGAAGTATAGAGAAAAACAGCCAAAAGCAGCCCAGTACCACAGTTTAATAACGTTCTGAACAGGAATTGTGCCTTGCTGAAGACAGCGTTTCTCCCTCACTTCTCCCTCACTTCCCCCGTTGCATGTCATGACCCTTGTGTAAACCCCTCACCCCCACTGTTTACACGCACAACAATAAGTAGATAAGTCATGCGTGTGTGTGTGTGTGTGTGTGTGTGTGTGTGTGTGTGTGTGTGTGTGTGTGTGTGTGTGTGTGTGTGTGTGTATGTGGCAACACTCCTTTCACTGCAGCTGGTCATAGAAACATAACATGGCATTGTTACGTAAGAAAGACTGAAAACGAGACTCCCCCTTTTCTGTTTTAACGAATGGCAGACATTATGTCACTTGTTCAGTTGTTTTGGAGATTTGAGATATATGCCCAAAATGGGGAAACCAGGTTTGAAAGTAATTTAAAGCCAGGATCTCCCCTCAGTCCTGTCATAATAAGTGTATATTTTTCCAAAATTGTCAAACAACTTACAACTCATCCCAAGGCTTTGTGAGCCTGTAGATCTGCTATTTTCGTGTGACACGGTCGCATTATGAAGTATTAAGTAGGCAGTGGGGGAAGATATACTCAAATGTTTTACTTAAGTAAAAAATATAAATACCACAATGTAACACATACAAGTAAAAGTCTGGTCTAAAAAATTTACTTGAGTAAATGTGCAAAAGTATTGGCATCAAAATATACTTACTTATAAAGTACCAAAAGTAAAAGTACTGATCATTATGCAGAATGTCCCATTTCACAAGTTCAAAATATTTTGAAAATAGCAGATCTACAAGCTCACAACACGTCGCCTTTTATGGACAAAAATGCAAAAGCGTCAAAATGGAGTTAGCTGGTTTCTGCCGGACAGCAACGATATGCAAATTGCAACAGGCCCTTAGATAAGTCTTCTAGCTTGCCACCAGAGAGCACCGTCAGCAAGTTGAGGATGCCCCCCCCCCCCCGCACTGTTTTCTGTAAATATAACTTTTATTGCTCCTGGTATTGATAATAAACTGTATTTGTATAGTCAGTGGTCGAAAGTAACTAAGTACTGTACAATTTTGAGGTATTTGCACTTTACTTGAGTATTTCCCATTTCCAATACTTTTACTTCTACTCCACTACATCTCAGAGGCACATATTGTACTTTTACTCCACTGCAATTATTTGAAAACTTTAGTTACTAGTTACTTTTCAGATATAAATTATGATATTTTGAAACATACATTAACCACTCTAGCCCTATTTTATACATAGGCTATTTGAAAATAGCTGATCTACAAGCTCACGACGCATTGTGAGCTTGTAGATCTGCTATTTTCAAACATTCGCGTACTTTTACTTTTTGGTACTTTAAGTATATTTTGATGCCAATACTTTTGTACTTTTACTCAAGTAACATTTTGAATTCCGGACTTTTACTTGTAACAGAGTACTTCTACATTGCAGTATTGATACTTTTACGTAACTAAGACATTTGAGTACTTTTTCCACCACTGTGTGTAGCACCTTTCATACTGGATTGCGGTTCAAAGTTCTTCACAGGCATGACAAAATTCAAATACTTCACAATCCAGAGAGATACGTCAGATAAGAGGAGAGCATATGAGGACGGGCATGGGATTAGAATAGTCAACACACAATAAGTAAAAAATATAATGTCAGGCACAGGGCATAGGCATAATAAAGTCAGGCATAGGGTTAAAGTGTAAATAAATCCTGGAAATAGCATTCAATAACTTAAAACCATAGACAGGAAGCATATCATTAATAAAGTGCTGAGAAACCATATAAGGTGCTAAGAGAGGGCTAACCTAAAAAGTGCTAGGAGAAGGCTAAACTAAGGAGGTGTGTCTTTAGCCTCTCTAACGTCCAGGAAGTATGAACAAAAGAGGATTTCCAAAGAAGTACTGCTTGCCAAAAAAGGTGTGAAATGTAGACTTGCAAAGAAAAGAATTCCAAGGCACTCCGTCTAAAGTGAAAAAAAATATATATACATTTATTTAGAGCAAGGCAAATGAGTATGACCAACGCGTTTCGACCTAGAAGGTCTTCATCAGGGTCTGTCTAGCATGTTGGCCAATCAGTCACTTAAATGACTCCAGGAAGTATGTTCTACAGCTTTGGTGCATCAAAAGAAAAATCTGCCTCTCCTATTTTCTTGTGTGGGCGCTGAGTTGTGTCAAGTAGACCTGCTGTGGAGGATCTCAGTGCTCTGGATGGAGTGTATGGCGGTAGAAAGTCTGCAATGTATGGCTGTTGAGTGCTTTGTAGACTATGAGTAGGACCTTGAAATCTGTTCTATAGGAGACCGGGAGCCAGTGGAGCAGGGGTGGGCACCTTTGATGATGGAGAGGGCCACTATATTTCCACACTCACTCCAGAGGGACACATTGCATTACTGTTACTGTTATCTTATCTCCGTATTTTAACTTTTCGTAAATTAATGCCATACTTCGCCATTCTATGTCACACAAAAGTAGCAACAATAGCTGATCTACAAGCTCAAAACGTGTCACAGTACGACGCGTTTTGAGCTTGTAGATCTGCTATTTTTGCTATTTTTGAATTGGAATCCTGATTTCTTTTTGACCATTTTTAAGTGGAATCCTGAAAAGTTACATTTTTATTTAATTTCAAATGTATTTAGTTAAACTTATGTTAACTTTATGAACTTAAATAAAAATACATTGGACATAAAAAAAAGACAATAGAATTTTAAAACTAGTCATTAAGCTACTAA
>NC_137626.1:33467560-33600060 GCF_963280865.1 Gymnoscopelus braueri
TACCACAGCAGGATATGTCATTCCTTCATTCCATTCCACTTTCATTCTCATCCGTATTCCAGACAAATTGCTTTTGCAACAACGGACCCATTTTTCCAATTCCTGCCGTCGTCTGATTATGTTGTGCTTGTGTTGTGAAGGTTCAAAGCCTTTATTTGTCACGTACAGAGGTGGGCAAAGTACTCAACCCCTGTAGTTAAAGTATTGGAGTTTTTTTTTTAAATATTCAATGCATTGGTATTTTCAAACTGACATTTTCAAGATTGTCCAGAAATTTGCCCAAAATATCAATTATAGTGAAAATAGTTGATCTACAAGCACACAACACATCACATCGCGGGCGTTGTGAGCTTGTAGATTGTAGAGCTTACAGATTTTTTTAAAAAAGTGGTCCATATTTAAAAAAAAATCCTTTCTTAGAAATGGAACTGGAGCCAAAAGTACAATATATGAGTGAATAAAAACTAAACAAATACTCAAGTAAAATACAGATACTAAAACATCAAGTTGATTTTCATCTTCTTTGTCTTCATTTGGCTAATTCCCACGGGGGTCAACCACAGCGGATCATCTGGTTCTCTTTTTTGCGTCTCCCTTGGTCACTCCAGCCAACCTGCATTGTCCTCTTCTCTCACCGCATCCATAAACCTCCTCTTTGGCCTTCCTCTTCTCCTGTAGCCAGGCAGCTCCATCTTCAGCATCCTTCTCCCAATGTGAGCCTCCTCCCTACAGTGGTGGATGAAGTACTCAGATATTGTACTTAAGTAAAAGCAGCAATACCACAATATAAAAATACTCTGTTAGAAGTAAAAGGCCTGTGTTCAAAATGTTACTTGAGTAAAAGTATAAAAGTATTGGCATCAAAATACACCAAAGTAACAAAAGTAAAAGTACAAAAATGATTGAAAATAGCAGATCTACATAGCAGATCTACAAGCAGATCTACAAGCTCACAACGCGTTGTGAGCTTGTAGATCAGCTATTTTCAAATAGCCTTTGTATAAAATAGGGCTTAAATGGTTAATGTATGTTTTATAATGTAATCATTTATATCTGCAAAGTAACTAGTAACTAAAGTTTTCAAATAATTGTAGTGGAGTAAAAGTACAATATTTTCCTCTGAGATGTAGTGGAGTAGAAGTAATGGTACTGCAAACAGAAAATATTCCAGTAAAGTAAAAAGACCTCAAAATTGTACATAAGTACAGTACTTGAGTAAATGTACTGCACATGTCCAAACCATCTCAACCTCGCCTCTCTTGCTTCATCTTCAAACCTTCTAATCTGGGCTGATCCTCCAAGTCAGGGGTCTTCAACGTTTTGCAGGCCAAGGACCCCCTGGCTGAGAGAGAGAGATGAAGCAGGGACCCCCACCCCACTACATATTGTATAAAATTGTGTTGCAGATTACACATTTTCATAGATTTCATAGATAGCTTCATAGACTTGTTTGTCGCACTATCATCAGAGTTGTGTCAATCAATGTTTTTTATTTTCATTTTCAGACATTTGCAGCGTCAATACTTAGTAAACTTGACCTTTTACTCTGTACCTGGTCTGCTCTTCTTCCCCCTCTACAACAAACCTCTTTGCCGAAAATAGCCGATCTACAAGCTTGCAGATCTGCTATTTTTGGCAAATGCTCCTACCGGAATAGGAATACTAGGGCTCAAGTGGTTATTGTAAAATTGTAAATAATTTCTGTCATTTCGGTTGATTTTCATTCCGTACCGAAATGAAACAGAATTCCGTGGCTTCCTCAAAATGCACTGTAAGGAAAACGTTGGCCAGTACAGTCACGTACAGACCGAGCAGAATAAACACCAGCATGGTCCTTTAATCTGCGCTCGCCACACTCTCAATCAGCCTCTCTGCAGACGGTAATAACAGAATGCCTGGATGACAGCAGCTTGATGTGTGATGAATGGGCTGAATCGTTCATTCCTGTCTTTCTGTGTCTACAGAGGCAGCCTTAGTATGTTTGCACCCCCGGTCTCACTTGAAACGGGGGCCCATGTGCACCCAGGGGGCCTCGCCGGATGCGCGTTCCGAACATGTGCGTTTTTTATTATTGCGCGCGGGGGGATGTGCGGTTCCCACTGGCAGCTTTCTTTTCAGAGTACGTGTTTTCCGCTCGCGACAAGCAGCGCACCAACGGACAGTGAAACGTCATGGTTAAATCATATCAGCATTATTCACATAACTTGATCAGATTGAATAGAATGTGTCACCATAGCATCTAGGCGAGGGAAATGGTGATGGTTTGTTTTCCATTCCATCATGGTTGGTGTAATCTCTGTAGCTTATTGGAAACGGCAAGCTCTGCCTCTGGTGATGAGTTTTGATGTGTTCATCAGTCCCGTTCGTCCCTCCCTCCCACCTTTACCCCTTCTGTGTCTCTCTCGTGTTCTCTTTTTCACTCTGTCCATCTGTCTATAAACGGTGCATTTATATCGTGCTTTTATCCAAAGTACTTTACATTCACCCATTCACGCGCCCAACAGCGGAGGAAACCATGCTAGATGCCTGCTCGTCGGGGGCAGTTAGGGGTTCCGTGTGTCTTGCTCAAGGACACTTCGATAGTAACACAGGGGGGGACCCCCTGGGATCGAACCGGTAACCTTCCGTTAATTCCCAAAGTGGCCGCTCTACCTCCTCCGCTAAAGCTGGGGAACAATAGCTTGGGTGGGGGGGGGGGGGGAGAAGAGGAAAAAAGGGGAAGGAGGGGGGAGGAGAAGCTGTGGAGGAGGGGGAAAGGGGAGCTGTGGATCGAAAGGTCACCAGTTCGATTCCCGACCGGAACATCTCTCTAACCCTAAGTCTTACCAAGTGTTATGAATCTTTCAAATATAATTTAATTAGTGACACAAAGAGGTCAGTGTCGGCTTACTGCCGCCCCACTGTCTGTCTGTCTGTCTGTCTGTCTGTCTGTCTGTCTGTCTGTCTGTCTGTCTGCCTCTCTCTCTCTCTCTCTCTCTCTCTCTCCCTCTCCCTCTCTTTAAAACAAACGCATTGTGAGTTCAATAGCGTAGATCAGTGGTTCTCAACCAGTGGTCCGGGGACCACCAGTGGTCCTTGAGGGGGTTCCAGGTGGTCCCCAGCTAAATGATGGAGAGTGGTCTTTAACTCTTGAGAGCGTAAAATGAAACAAAATTGATTAAATTAACTCTGATCATTTTCCAGTGTAGATTGGGGTCCCCCCCCCAAAAAAAAGAAACAAGGTTCAATGTGTACCTTCTCAGACTTATAGACCCTTAAAGGGTCCATTTGGATCCCCGTTAGGGCCCCAGTCCAGACATTGAGAAACAGTTTTTGATTGATTGATTGAATAGTTTATTAACAGTTTGCAAACAGTGCAGTGGTATGATTTTTACAATGATGCTAAAAGGATAACACAAAAAGCCCTATAGGGGCTTGTTTCCATTGGTGTCCTGTGTATTGGTCCTGTAGTGCTGTGGTTCTCAATTATTTTCAAAAGTCAAGGACCCCCCGCCATGTTTTTGTCCGCGGACCACCATCTGAAAATGTTTTGTGCCAGGGACCTCCAGAAGAGAAGATTTATGTTTTAAATAATTAAAAATGAATTACATTTCTTGCAAACATTTTCGAGATTTTTCAAAAATGTTCTACAAGTATATATTAAATAATATATTGTATATATGCTATTTTTGAATAGCCAACACATACATCGATAAAGTGGTTAAAAGGATTGTGATTCTGCTTCAACATATTTTGCTGGGGACCCCCTGGATCCCCCCAAAGGACCCCTTGGGGTCCCCGGACCCCACTTTGAGAACCACTGCTGTAGTGAGCTAGATGATGATGATGGGTCCAACTCTTTGTGTGTTATTCTGCCTCTGGCTCGACTCTCACAGCATCAAATGCCTCAGCTTGTCTTTCCAGATGAAAGAGAAAGAAAAGGGACAAAAGGCGCCACACTCTTGTCTATTTTCTGAACACGTACATGTCTTTATGGTCTGACTACACTGCCAACTTTATAGTGTCCAAAAAAAAGATAAGAGAGAGAGAGAGAGGCTCCTATGGCAGGTACTATGACGTGCCTGTCATATTTTATCGGAAGACTCTATCTTTGGCTTTTGCCATCAAAAACTATGTTTTAGATTTTAGCCTCGAACTTCACAGAACTCTTTTTTTTTTTTTTTACGCAGCCTGTCAGAACCACTTGAGCCCCCATATCGTCTCTGTCGGGTGGAAACCTCATACAGTATGTCCAAAACTGTTCAAATTCAAAAGCAGCAAAAGTAGCAGATCTACAAGTGCGTTTCGAGTGTGTACATTTTCTCACAAAATGTTTAAATATGGAGATAAAAGGTTCGATTCCCCGGACCGGAAGGAAAGATCTGGGCGGGGAAGTGAGTGGTTCTCCAGGGCTCCAGTGGAGCTGCACAGTGGCCAACAGTGTGTGTGTGTGTGTGTGTGTGTGTGTGTGTGTGTGTGTGTGTGTGTGTGTGTGTGTGTGTGTGTGTGTGTGTGTGTGTGTGTGTGTGTGTGTGTGTGTGTGTGTGTGTGTGTGTGTGTGTGAACCCCATAACTCTGAGAGTGTACATCTGTACACTGTCAGAGTTACAGACCTGTAAGGGTCCATTTGGAAGCCTGAGGGTCCCTGGTGGACCCTAACCCACTATGACCCACCTAACCCTAACCCACTATGAGAACCACTGCTATAGAGTTGATATATTGATATATTTGAAATATTTGGCCACGGACCCCCCAAACATTCTCAATATTTTTCAGATTTTTGGAAAAATAGCAGATGTACTATGAGCTTGTAGATCTGCTATTTTTGAATAGCCAACATATCAATGGATAAAGTGATACAAATGTTGTGATGCTACGTTAACTACTTTAGCTGGGGACTCCCTGGAACACCCCAAGAACCCCTGGGGATCCCCGGACCCCACTTTAAGAACCAACGTTTTAGTGAACGGAAAGTGCTCTTGCTCAGTGTCCCTGAGAAAGACACTAAAGCCCCTGATCATGACCAACTGAGCAGCCATCAGCTAACAAAACTGAACATTTCCCCCACACAGGATACCTTTTCCCCTCTTTTTTTTGGCATGTTATGTATGTGAAACATGTACTGTCGCGGGACACATTTTCAAAAGAATATTCTTGAGTGAAATCAAATCAAATTAAATCCAATAAGTCAAGCCAAGCAGATTCAAAGAGCACATTGAGTCATTTCAACCCAGTGTCACATTTGCATAATATACCTGTATTCCGTTCCGTGTTGATGTGCTGCTATATATACCTCAAACTGCTGTGTTTCTCCGTGGACCTCTGTGGAATTAGCCCATTAGAACCGGGAAAGCATCCGTGTCATTTTAATTTTGAGCAAAAAAATAAGCATTATTTTATACTTTGGCTATGCAAATACATATAATTTTGGGGGTCCTTGACATGAAAAAGTTTGAGCACCATTGATATGGCAAAGGACGTTTTTCAGAAAACTGTTAGGATTAAGAAGACATTTGTAGAATCGGCCTCAGGTCTTAGTGGGTTAGCCTTTGAACGGCTGTTTCTTAATTTCCGCTCTCCTGGAGCCAAGGTTGAAACACTGAAAAAAAGACTGCCAGAGGACGTCGTCAGTTCAGTTCTACAATTTACATTTTAACCTTTGCATAAGACTGGTCGTCAAGGCTCGAAAATTGAATACAAAACTATTATACTGTATATTAATATGAATGAATTTGCATTGGGTGTTATCTAAGTAGATAGCAAGGTGTTTTATCTCCCGTCATGCACGCACGCAGAGAGAGCGAGAGAGCGAGAGAGCGAGAGAGAGAGAGAATATATGGGAGGCAACAAACTAGAGTTAAAAGACCTCTGAAAGTCTTATGTCAAAGAAATGTAACTTACGTGCTGTGCTGCACGTCATTGCCATACACATGGCATGTGGCTGTTGCATGTGCTTTGTGCACGCATGTTCGTCTGCAGTATGTTATACTGTACTGTACCATTGCAATTAATAAACAGGTTTCTGCACAGCTAGGGATGAACGCAGCACTCTTTACATTATCTGGAATGCATTTCTAGGCAATAAAGGTCTTCTCTAGTTTGAGACACTTGTGGTAATGTGATCACCATCACACACTGCAGCTCATGGCTCTAGCTGACTCTAATCAGTTTATTAATCTCAGCTGTGCGTGTTTCTTTTAAAGTGGTTTTGCACCCTGAATGCGCACACGCCCACTAACGTTTGTGAACAAGAAACCTGTCTATACTGTACATCCTCCTCCGTGTTGCCCACAGAGAGTGAACAACCGAGAAGGTAGAACACAGTCAAAAGGGTTCTTTTTAATATTTTGTGTTCTATAAACAATACACACATATGTATATTTTTTTATTCTTAAAAATGGCATACAAGAGCGGGCCATAGCAAGACATTTAATCCGATTAACTTGAGTCATGCAAACTTGAATGCAGTTTAACATTAAACATTAAAGCCATAGAACATTGAATTCAGTTTAGAGCCTTGCACACATGAATTTCAGTTTAACATTCGGTTTAAACGTTTGAGTAATGCAAGACTCTGAACTATAAAGTGGAGGCTGGGGTGGTGGAGGCAAGCTTTGCCATCAGCAGCAGCAATTCAAAAGCAGAAATCCAGGACGGACCCGTATTTAAACAGACCTCACACAGGATACAGATTAAACAAGTTAAATTGGAAGTGGTGACACAAAAGAAATGAGCAGACAAAATACTATTCAATTGAACCTGGTTCTCTTTCCTGATTGGCTGAAATTGGCAACCCACCTGAGAATGTATTTGCTCTTTATTAAAGAGCTGGAGAAGATGGGGAGAGACTCCTGTTACTGAACTAACACTCTATAGCAATGATTGATATCACAATACAGAGCTCACAGCGTGTTACATGGCATCGTGTGTCTCAGTAACATGTGTTGTACAATTGCGTTTGGGATTTCTCTTCATGTGTTTGTGTTCGACTTCAACATGCAGTCAGTCAGCATTGCCGGAGGGACGTGAGCACACGTACAACACCTGGCTTCCTGACTACTGGATGATCCTATTAAGGTTAAAGCAATAAGCCACGCCAGCCTGTGCTTTTAGTGGGTGATTCTAGAACAGCTATGGGGCGCTGTTATAGGCCCAGTGCACCCCCCACCCACCCCCCCCCCCCCCCCCATATCAGTATGATGTCAGTAATTTTACGAATACCACTTGTTACTTTAGGGTACAGACAGCACGCTCCGTCATGACTCTGTTTAATAAAAGTTCTCAGTTCTAATAGCAGATGTACAAGCTCACAGCGAGCTTGTACATCTGCTTTTTTTTATATCTTTTTTTCTTCTTTTTTTTTTCAAACAAATCTTCTCTTCTAGGCGGGGGTCCCTGGCACAAAACATTTTCAGATGGGGGGGGTGTCGGTCCGCGGCTAAATACATATCAATTTGGGGGGGGTCCTTGGGACCTGAAAATGTATGTTTGAGAAACCACTGGTGTAAATAATGAAAAAGGAACGTGTTTCGGGACACATACAGTACAAGGTTTCCCCTCGGTGTTTCTGTAAGCACACACATGGCATGTTAATGAGCTGCCCATCACGGTGGTGAATAGCGGAGGGGAGTGGGACCATATGGCGCGCAACGCTCCGCTGGCTGCACACACGCACGCACACACACAGGATGACACTTCACATGGCAACAGCTTAATCCCTCGTCAAGTGTGGTCCCCACCTCTCTGCCTAACATCACCCCCTACCCCCACCCCATCAGCATCACCTACACACACACACACATCATGGATTAAAGTTCTCAGTCGCCACGACTGATTTCAATAATTTGGATTCCATAGCAGCCATGCATGTCTTCAATGGAAGCATGTTGCGCAAGCAATGGAAACGTGTTGCGCAAGCAATGGAAACGTGTTGCGCAAGCTCTGTTATTATTTTAAGATTATTTTAAGAGATTTTATTATTCTATCTATCTATTATATAATTGATATATTATTATAATTATAATATTTTGTTATTATTAAGATTATTTTAAGATAAGAAAAATAGCCTATCTACAAGCTCTCAATGCGTCGCAGACGCATTGAGAGCTTGTAGATAGGCTATGTTTGGTTATTATTTTAAGATTGGAGCATTTGAAGTGGTCAAACTAGCAACTTTTATTTATTTTTTCAAACTAGAAGCATTATCTTCCATAAAATTGTAATATTCTCGTATGAGAAAAGTTGAAAAAAAATGTAAGTTTGAGAATCACTGATTTGGCAGAATGACATGCAGTGTCTTTTTATGTCCTATGTGTACATACACGGCCAAGTACAACAATATATACAGTCGACCATTTATGTTGTATCTTAGAGATAGAGCAAAAGGAACTCTCATGGGTTATTCAGAAGGACATCTGGGATGCAATCAGCCTCACCCTTGGAATCAGTGGTAGTTTTGTTGTCGTTATTAACTCATAAATATTATGCTAGCCGCTAGCTGGTAGGCCAGCTGGCATGCCCACAGGTTGCCAACAAACAAGCTAGCTTGCCACCTTATAATTAACAGTCAGAGTCAGATTACCTACAGTCTATCTATGCTGTTGCATGTGTCTTAGAGCACCACGGAAGCTCTCATCTCTCTCTCTCTCTCTCTCTCTCTCTCTCTCTCTCTCTCTCTCTCTCTCTCTCTCGCCATGTGTGGGCTTCAATGTGCGTGGTGCCACTGTTACGGAACGTTCATAGTTCATCATCAGTGTGGATGCTCACATAATTATGATTACAGTGATCATGCTTGGCGTGAATGGCCCTTAACGGTCCATTTGGCACGAAGTAGCACAATGTAAAAGGGAAAGCAGTGTTCCGTTGATTTACTTGGATGTGATATGAGCAGTGTTTATGTGACAGTGCAATATAAAGATGTGTGTCCTTAACCCATTAAGACCTGAGGCCGATTCTACAAAATGTCTTCTAAATCCTTTTATTTTTTTTTAAACGTGTGTTACTAGTCAGTGATTCTCAAACTTTTCAGACCCCCATCTCAAATTATTTTGTTCCAGGGACCCCCAGAAGCAAATATTTGAGTTACAAATGTTCGCTTAAAAAAATATATATACATTCAAAGATTTGCACACATTTTCACGATTTTTCAAAAATAGCAGATCTACAAGCTCATAGTGCGGCACTCGGTGCCACGCTATGAGCTTGTAGATCTGCTATTTTTGAATAGCCAAAGTGTAAAATAATGCTTTTTAGCTCAAATCTAAAAATGACACAGATGCTTCTCTCGGTCTTAATGGGTTAAACTCTTAATGTGTGTCCTTAAACTTAAAAAATAATAATCGTGATCGTGATAAATAGTTGTGATCTCAATATTGATCAAAAATAACCGTGATAATATTTTTGTCCACAATCGTGCAGCCTATATAGGATATAGCTACTTGTGGCTCTTTAATACACATGAACGGAACTGAAAGGGTAGATATGACCCCCCCCCCCCTCCCCTTATCCCATCTTTCAAATTAACACATTAAGCTTGAAGTCGTACTACAGATGTAATTGAGCGTATGGATTTGCATGGATACACGGTAGCAGCCTGCTAGGTGGTTAACCCCCAGCGTGCCTATTCTGGGGCGGGGGGGGGGGACATTCGCCCAAATAATAGCAGATCTACAAGCTCACAACGCGTCGCTTCGCGACACGTTGTGAGCTTGTAGATCTGCTATTTTCGGGACGAAGAGATTTGATGTAGATGGGGGGTGAAAAGTGCACAAGGCTCAGGTCCGTTTTACTGAGAATAGGTGGTTAAAACCAGTTCCGACTGAGTGCACATGGTTCTTAGAAGTGTGTGTGGGGGGGGGGGGAGTGACTAAGTACATTTACTCAACCTCTGTACTAGCCTACTCCACTCTCCAGTACATCTCAGAGGAAAATGTTTTACTTTTTTACTCATCTACACTTATTTGACATCTTTGGTTAATAGTAACTTTGCAGATTTAGAATAATAATACAAAACATATTTACATGCATTAGCCACACATAGCTTTACACTTCAGCTAATCAAAAACAGCCACTCTACTAGCTCAGCTTGTATATCGTCTCTGTCGGGTGGAAACCTCATATGTCCAGAACTGTTACTTTTCAGCATTCAAGTTCTAAGATAGCAAAAGTAGCAGATCTACAAGCTCAAAAGGCGTCGCTTCGCGCCGCGTTTCGAGCTTGTAGATCTGCTACTTTCGATGTTTTTGTGTGACGCTGTAGGATCAAGTAAGGGCGTTAACTTAAAAAGTTAAAATCTGGAGATAAGAGGTTTCTGCCCGACAGCAACAATATCTGCTATTTTTGAAAACAATTAACACATTAAAAAAGAAAATAAATTTTTCTTTTGGACTTTTTAGGGACCAGTCGAAATTTACATAAGGGGGGGTATGGAGGAAAATAGGGGAGGGTCATGCCTTTCTAATTTTGGTCCAAGGGAGGGTCAGCTAATTTTACTTTGAATCCAAGGGAGGGTCATGCAATTTTGAATTGATAAAATAGTCCGTTTTTTATATACCTTTTTAGTACAGCAGAACAGTGGTCAATGACCCCTCTCCATTTCAAAGGATACAAAGAATTCAAATCAAGTAACACCTTGTCTATTTAGAATCAATGACGGTCGTTAACAAGCCATCAACGCACAGCGAGTGTGAACGACCCAGTCAAATCTATTCAGCGTCTTAACGATGGTGGTTGAACAATTAAGCAAAACTTCAACAGGCGTTATTGGAGAGATGCATTATAAATAGGCCTACTATAACTGGATATTCATAATCATTTGAAGTAATTCTGTGCATGTGATTAATGTGGCTCTATATGGACAGTTGTGTATAGATGCCTAGCTCCACAAGTAAAACCAGAAGCATCAGGCCATAATTGATAGCCTAATTTATTTTATGTAGGCAACAGTGTAGTTGTAGTCAGTGGTGAGCTGTGGATTTTTTAACTAAGGGGGCTATATTTTATGACGTCACGTGCGCGCGCACGTGCACGCGCGCGCGCAGGCATGTGCACATAGCAACATGCCTGCATATCCAACATAGCAACATTATTTTCCTTTTTTTTTATATAAAAGACCTTTACATATATTCACCCACACATAAGTACTTAAAATAATCAATCAACTTGTCTTTACTTGAATAACTTTTTTTTAAAGACTTACATTGCTTTTAAGTAGTAAAGTAAAAAAATACCATTTTGCTACTCACCAAAACAAAGACGGTTTTATGGAGTTGAAAGCCTACTTTACTAAATGGGAACATGTGAGTCCCCACCTCACGTCTAAAATACACTTTTTGGCCAGAAAAGAAAATATTTCACCGGAATTAAAACCTGTTTTCGTTACTCCACAGTGCCCTCTACAGATCTGGTCAATGGAATTTTCCTTATTAGACCAGATTCTTCCTTCCGGTGAAATATTTTCTTTTCTGGCCAAAAAGTGTATTTTAGACGTGAGGTGGGGGCTCACAGTCCCACTTAGTAGAATAGGCTTTCAACTCCATTAAACCGTCTTTGTTTTGGTGAGTACCAAAAGTGTATTTTTTATTTTTTACTACAGACGAGAGGCTGCGCTACCGTGGTGCGAGGGGAAGAATCGAAAGTACCATAGCGTTAAGGAGAACTCCTTCTAACGCTATGGACCAGAGCTAGACAGGGATAACTTTGTGAGTGTCTGGCAGGCTACTAGCTCTTGTCCTCTGCTAAGCGATTAACCCTTTCACACTCCATGGCTTTAATGTTATGCAAAGCAGCCAGGTTGAGGCCATTGTTAAAGGTGTTAAAGACGGCTCGCCCCCATAGAGGTATAATATAGCTCGCCCCTGACGGTGCGTTGTTGTGTTAATGATTGACGGCTCGCGGGCGGCTGACGGTGAGTGCTCGCGCGTGCATGTGGAGCTCGTGCATGTGGAGCACGCGCGAGCCCCCAGCCTGGGAACTAAGGGGTCGACGACCCCCCGTAGCACCCCCTTCAGCTCAACCCTGGTTGTAGTTGATAATTAAAAGGGCAGAGTGACAAAAGTTTTAAACTACTGGTTACCAAATATTCAACTTTCTTCAATCTGACCAGGATTCAATGGGTTTCCCACATGTAAGATGAGAACACTATCCATTCTGCTACCACTACTACAGATACACTGTGCATTTAGCAAGACTGACTACACTACAGCAATGTTCTAATCAATGTGGAAAGCAAAACATTGGACATATCAGTTTTAAATGTCATGTTGAATTTGATGGGGAGGGTTAGGGGTGTCAAGAATTTCACAATACGATACATGATGTTGGGCATGATATCGATATGATATATTAGTAATGTTCTTTTCTCATGTATCATCAAAATTGGCCATCATCTTATAAATAACGTTATAAAGCAAGTTAGAAACAATTACAAAGTGCTTTGTACACAAATAAATACATTTGTGCAAGCTTAATGGAGAAGTGAAGTTCTCACTAACTATAAACCCATTGTTTCAGAGGACAGATAGACACTGATATAACAAATATAATATAATATAAGACTGCATAACTATAAATTCCACAAACCTCATATTTTTGTCATCTGGACTTTACCAACCAAGTGCAGCCTAGTTATTTCCAACAGCTAAAAAAATCTATAATACCAGATACAGTATAATACAATCTTAGATTAGATGTAGGCCTATTTGAGAGTGCAGATGCATGTCACATTAACGAGCGTCAACGAGCATCAGCTGACACACAACACCTCCCCTCTGCAGTGCTTTAAACTGAAAGTGACTGACTGGAGTCTGTTTCATTTCTCTCCAAAATACCTTGAATATGATGGAGGACATGATTAATAATTACTATGATTATGATAAGCTTTACATTTCATATCATACAGTAAAAACTCCTAACTTTCACCGGCAAAAAAAAAGAAAGTGTTTTTTTTGTATTAAAAAAACAATTAAAAAAATATTACGATACAGTATGACATCATGACAATACCTATCATCACATTTTAATACCACGATAGGCTATATCGTGACACAATATATCGTGACACTTCTAGGCGGGGAGGGTTACTCTTTTTTTTGTAATCACTTGGGGAGGGTCATTGATATTTTTTTTTGTCAAAGGGAGGGTCATGGCATTTTAGATCAGGGCACATACATTTCCTCCATGCCCCCCCTTATGTAAATTTCGACTGGTCCCTTACTAAATAATATTTTGAAGCGATATTGATACTTTGCTGTGTACATACATCTACTGATGCCTAATCTGGACACATCCTTCGCCCAATTGTGTTCCCACCAAGATTAAAGTACAGGGGAAAAAAAGGCGGGGGGGGAGTCACATGCTCTTTGCAGCGATTGCGTCATCCTTCATTACACACATTAGATTATATTAACATCAAGAGAGATGATCGTGTGCTTTAATCCTCGGACGACGCGCCACTTGGCAGTGTAGTCAAAACAAAAAGACGTCAATGTGAATTCCCTTCCTTTTTAATGACGTAGTCTAGTGTGGGCTGGAGGGCAGGTAAGGGGCTGAAGATCAGCTTTTAATTTGGCAAATACTTATGTTCAGAAACCTGAAATATAGGGTCAACTCACAGGGTACAGGATGAAACAACTGTTAAGTGGTGTGCTGTGGTTCTTTTTTTGTTTTCACCAAAAAAAAGAAGACATCCGACGAGCTAGATGTGTTTTTCTACATCTCATATCTTTTTGGGACGACCTCACAGCCGTCCATTCCTTCTCTCGCAGTCAAGGGATCATTCATAGGTTGTGGAAGAGCGCCCTCTTGTGTAATAAAAAAAAAATAAAAAAAAAATGTTTTGACCCAAACATGTTTGAACGTGAAATATCCCTTTAACTCTTTGACTGACAGAAACAAAACATTGTTTGCTAAGCCACTGCCAGCGATTTCTGAGTGTTTTCACTAACCTTTGAAAAATCATAGAATATTATTCTTCACAACGATCTACCCGCCGATCGCTTTAAAAGACGTAGGTGGTCCTCCCCAGTCCCCACACACACACACACACATGTGTGTAGTCACTGCTGTCGTATCCTACTGACTCAGTAGGATGACCTACTGTACCAGTGAGGAGCCCCAACCAGGAGGGCGTAGAGCCGTTCTACTCCTCCCGCGCAACACTCCCTCCTGACAGGCTCCGCCCCCAGCCCATAGGAATACGTACAGTGACAGCTATCACCCTCCCGGCTTGGCTTCCCTCCCCCGAACACGGGCCAGTTGAGTTTGTCTAGACGCTCGACGAAGCCGGATATACCGGGGCGGATTTGTTTCATTTTTTTGCTCAAATCTAATACATTTCCCCTCCCCCCGCAGGCATCGTGTCCCTGGTCTCGCTGGCGGTGCTGTCCTACGACCGCTACAGCACGCTGACCGTGTACAACAAGCGGGCGCCGGACTACCGCAAGCCCCTGGTGGCGGTGGGCGGCGCCTGGCTCTACTCCCTCTTCTGGACGGTGCCCCCCCTGCTGGGCTGGAGCAGCTACGGCCTGGAGGGCGCGGGCACCAGCTGCTCGGTCACCTGGACGGAGAGGACGACCCGGTCCCACTCCTACATCATCTGCCTGTTCATCTTCTGCCTGGGCATCCCCGTGCTGATCATGGTGTACTGCTACGGACGCCTGATGTACGCCGTCAAACAGGTATAGGCCTTTTTATGGGCAGAAACCTCTTATCTTTGGGGTCAATCTGCAAGCTCACAACTGTGAGCTTGTAGATTGGCTGTGAGCTGTGAGCTTGTAGATTGGCTATTTTCAGCATGCAATATATGCGATATAATAATCTGTGATATAATAATATCTGTAATGCACACGGAAGGTTCTGGATTCAAAACCACCCAGGAAATCTCTACCTGGTGCTTTTACCCTTATCTAATCTTTTAGTGAAACTCACGCAAGTGAACAGTATCCCTAAGAGCCACTGTGGTGCAGTGGTCCAGATACAGGGCTTGCAATCAGAAGGTCCCTGGTTCAAATCAAGCTTGGACATTTTTCCAACTTTTACTTGATCCTTGCAACTTTATCTAATCTTTCACTGAAAGGCGCGCAAGACAATGGACTGAGTATGAACCACGGTAGTGCAGTGGTGAAGATACAGAACTAACAAACAGAAGGTTCCTGGTTCAAATCCAGTAATGGGCCTTCCAAATAGAAGGTTCTTGGTTCAAAACCAACAAGCACATTTTCCAAGTTTGTACCTGTATTACCACAAGCAGCACTGTATGTTGCTTTTTCATTCTTTTTTTCTTTCTTTCTTTCTTTCTTTCTTTCTTTCTTTCTTTCTTTCCTCTTTCTTTCTTTCTTTCCTCTTTCTTTCTTTCTTTCTTTCTTTCTTTCTTTCTTTCTTTCTTTCATCTGGCTCTTGTAACCTAACATTTCACTGAAAAACACATAATAGAACAGACTATGTAATAATCACAGTGGAGCTGTGGTTAGAATACAGGCTTTACACATGGGAGGTTCTGGGTTCAAAACCACCAAGGAAATCTTTCCAACTTTTACCTTGCACTTTTACCTTTATCTAATCTTTCAGTCAAAATCACGCAAGTGAACAGAGTCAGTAAGAACCATTGTGGTGCAGTGGTCTAGATATAGGGCTTGCAACCAGAAGGTTCCTGGTTCAAATCCAGCTTGGACATGTTTCTAACTTTTACCTGACTCTCGCACCTAAATCTAGTCTTTCACTGAAGGGCGCGCAAGACGATAGACTAAGTATGAACCACGGTAGTGCAGTGGTGAAGATACATAACTAACAAACAGAAAGTTCCTGGTTCAAATCCAGCAATGACATTTTTCCGAGTTTGTATCTGGGTCTTGTACCTGTACCTCTCATTTTTACTTAACAAGCAAGAGAACAGATTAAGTATGAACCACTGTGGTGCAGTGGTTAAGAAAAATGCCACGGAGTGCAAAGACTGTGAGTTCAAACCGCACAGATGATGAAAGAGGAAGTCAGAAAGATGGCAAAAGAGAAACCCCGAAAGATGGTAAAAGAGAAACCCCGAAAGATGGCAAAAGAGAAACCCCGAAAGATGGTAAAAGAGAAACCCCGAAAGATGGTAAAAGAGAAAACCCGAAAGATGGTAAAAGAGAAACCCCGAAAGATGGTAAAAGAGAAACCCCGAAAGATGGTAAAAGAGAAATTCCGGAAGATGGTAAAAGAGAAATTCCGAAAGATGGTAAAAGCGAAACTGGGAAAAATCCCAAAAGATGGTGAAAGAGGCATGGACCATGTTGACAATCAGTGAGACAAATGACAGAGAAGACATCAGAATGCAACGCCTTGGAACGAAAAAGATTCCCAAAGCAACGGCTCAAGATGGCAGAGATGAAAGGAGGCAGAGAGTTGAGTAAGAAAAAGGGGAAAACACTTTTTTATACTTTTCTTTTTAAGCCCCTCCCTTTACAACCTGAGGAAGGCGAGCTAAATCCATCCTCCTCTTCTTTTGAACAAAAAAACTACTCTTGCTATAGCCAGGATTCAAACCCCCAAACTCCTGCACAAGAATCCTGTCCTTTACCTTCACACCACCAAGCCTTTCACATTAAATAATCAGGTCAACAGATACAAATATTCAAATGTTTAAATATTTGCACATTAATATTAGATTTATTAATGTGGTGTTTAGTTTTTTCATCATATTAAAGCAATTTGATTATTAGTTTTTGATGACAAACTTTTCAAGTTATTTTCTAATCAAACACACTAGCTGTTAATTAATGTAGGTCTTTACATTAAAATAATTAGTGGCTATGGGTTGTCAGACAGTGTGGTATTACACTCATACGTAAACTAGGTATAAAATAGGGCTAAAAAGGTTAATGTGTGTTTTATAACATAATAATTTATATCTGCAAAGTAATTAGTAACTGAAGTTGTAGTAATAATGGTAGTGGAGTAAAAGTACAATATTTGCCTCTGAGATGTTGTGTAGTAGAAGTATTGCAAATTGGAAATACTCCAGTAAAGTCAAAATACCTCAAAATTGTACTTAAATACAGTACTTGAGTACACATACTTAGTTACTTTACACCACTGTTCAATATAACCATCAATATAGTAAAAAAGTGTGTGTGTGTGTTTCTCAGCTGTTTCTGATGAGTCTCCCTTTGACTGTCACACACACACACACACACACACACACACACACACACACACACACACACACACACACACACACACACACACACACACACACACACACACACACACACACACACACACACACACACACACACACACAGAAAGAGAGAGAGAGATAGAGACAGACAGACAGACAGACAGACGGACAGAGAGAATGTCAGTTGGTATTCCTTCTCAGACACTCTGATCAGTCTAACATATCTTGAATCTAGAATCTGAGTCAGAATCATTTTCATTGCCACATCACAGCTTGATGCGTGTGTGTGTGTGTGTGTGTGTGTGTGTGTGTGCGTGTGTGCGTGCGTGCGTGCGTGCGTGCGTGCGTGCGTGCGTGCGTGCGTGCGTGCGTGCGTGCGTGCGTGCGTGCGTGCGTGCGTGCGTGCGTGCGTGCGTGCGTGCGTGCGTGCGTGCGTGCGTTGGGAGGAGAGCAGATCATTATTACAGAAAAACTCAATCAATAATAAATAAATTAATACAATTTCTAATTAACCATAACTAAAATAACATTAACAACTTGGGTGTATAGAACCTGATTTTAATCTCAAATACTGTCGTTTCGTGTTGTCTTGGCCTTTGATAACACTCAGGCAGGGTGTGGTGTTAGGGTTACATTCTTACCCTCTGGCAGTACTCACATTTTTTATTTAACCCTTTAAGACCGGGAACGCATCTGTGTGTCATTTTAGATTTTAATTATTCAAAAATAGCAGATGTACAAGCTCAGTCCCCAGTACTGCGGTCACAGCCTATAAAAAGGTTGAGAACCACTATATTA
Organism: Gymnoscopelus braueri; assembly: GCF_963280865.1. Lineage (NCBI taxonomy): Eukaryota > Metazoa > Chordata > Actinopteri > Myctophiformes > Myctophidae > Gymnoscopelus > Gymnoscopelus braueri. The sequence continues at coordinate 33,485,490 of NC_137626.1, forward strand.
CCTTTTCCTGGTGGTTGCCACACTTTCGTACTGCTTAAACATAGGACAGTCCTCTCCTTTTTGATCTAATTCTGTTCAACTTTCCCTCCTTAAAGGGATAGTTCACCCCAAAAATGTCTTTCTTTCTATGCATTAGTCACCCCATGGAGACTTAAATTCATGGATATTTTTTAGTTTTTGTCTCATTCCTAAGACGATAATTTGATGACCGGCAGCGGTTCCGGTAGGAGACACAAAGAGTTTCCTTTGCGGCCGATTCATGGGGTGTGTAATTGATAGAAAATAAGTAATTTTTTGGGTGAACTACTCCTTCATTATCTGATCCAGGATACTGTGCATAAGGTCTTCTACCACCACAATGTGAACACTTCACCTGCTCTTTACAACCCTCCTTCCTCTACAACAGGGGTCTTCAACATTTTTCAGGCCAATGACCCCTTAGCTGAGAGAGAGGTGAAGCAGGGACCCCCCCCTACATATTGTATAACATTGTGTTGCAGATTAAACTTTTTCAAATATTTCATAGATAGCTTCATAGACTTTATTGACGGCACTATGTAAAACTCAAGTCGTTATGTAAAAAAAAGTTCCTGTCATTCAAAGATTTGGCAGCCCCCCTGTAGTAACTCTGAGGACCCCCTAGGGGTCCCGGACCCCCTGTTGAAGACCCCTGCTCTGCAAACAGAAGCGACATGTCAATACTCTTTACACCTGAGCGGTGCTCTTTCAAAGGGCCTGACCCTAACACATGCAGTACATTCCAAAAAGGTCTCTCTGGATGTCTCTGCCAACTGTGCCAAGTGATTGAACCCAGACTTCCCAGTCTCAAAAACAAACTCTACTATAAAAGTATACTCCCCATGTGTACCGAGTGAGTTTTGGACCAAATTTCATTTAAATGTAATTACACTACGAGCTTTGAAGGACAGCTCAGTAGCACAGAGGTCACAGGTCAAGGCAAACAACATGCCATGACATAGTAGTGGCAACAAATGTGTGGAAGAAAACACAAAATGGCAGAAAATCTAGTCTGACACAAATGGCTGTGGCCTATATACTGTATGGGAAAAAAAGATTTTGATTGTATGTACCACGGTTCAAGAGGTAAAGACCAAAATGTGAAGTGGGTTGTTATCGCGCCACCATGAAGCCAATACAAAACAAGATATGACTCAGTCATATTATACCAGGTTGCTTATTTCTCTCACTAAACATGCCAAAGTTTTTAGATCCCATATGGTTGCTTATTTCTCTCACTAAACATGGCAACGTTTTTAGATCCCATATTCTGAGAGGACATTGAGCAACAGCGCCACTTACCATAGAGTTACATACAGTACACAGTATTGTGGGTCGTCTTTAGATCCCATATAGAGCATCGCAGTTCCCGCCCCTTCCGGGTTCCACCGCAAAATACTCAATGCATTTTTCCCATTGACATTTCCAAAAATATTTATATCAATTAATTTAAGCCTAGAATCAAGCCATCCAGGGTCCTGGTGAATCATGACCATAAAACGTTTGATTCTGTGATTATTTTTTTTTGAAAACGGCAAAACAAAGGGTATTTATTAAATATAGTATATCATATAATTAAATATAAAATAAAAAAAATCACAGAAAAAAACGTTTTATGGTCATGATTCACCAGGACCCTGGATGGCTTGATTCTAGGCTTAAATTAATTGATATAAATATTTTTGGAAATGTCAATGGGAAAAATGCATTGAGTTTTTCCTTCCGGCACCAGGAAAAACCAGGAAGTGGGCGGGAACTGCGATGCTCTATTCTGAGAGGACATTGAGCCCTCATTGGCTAAAGGACCAGCCAATGAGGAAAAAGTTACGCAAAAGTCAGGACTAGCGAGTGTAGATGTAGACCAGGTTTTGCAACCTGGTAAAAAGGGTATTTTTTGGCCTACTGGGAGTGTGCGTGTGCCGAGTTTCACGGCAATCTGACATTGTGTTCATGAATCTGAATGGAATCTGAAAATTCTGACAGACACATCTTGATCACATGACCACAAAGATAATATTTACCGTACGTATGCGGGCAGTCGGACGGGCGGATGTTACCAAAACACCATCAAATTGAAGCTAATAAATTGGTACTTTCTCTTATTTTAATACAGAAATGCATTGACAATAAGAAAATATACTTTGTAAATGTATAGGTAATTTTATTAGATAGGTTGAAAATGGGTGAAGTGGTCCTTTAAGTATTTTGTAAAGCAAACACTCCAGTACTTCAACTCAAGTAACCTACAATTGTCTCTTGTGGTGGAGTAGCCTAATATTTGACCAGGAGTATCTATACATTGATTAAAGTTCTGGAGTTGGGTACTGTGTCCACCACTGGCGATACTAAAACTGTGCATTTGGACGGGTGGCTTCCGTTAAGGACAGCTCAGTAGGACAGAGGTCACAGGTCAAGGCAAACAACATGCCATGACATTACACATGTATATAAACATGTAGATTAATTGCACTACGAGCTTTGAAGTGAAATGTAAACAGTTTGGCGGCTCCCGAGTTCGTCGGAATAGACAAAGCGTTTCGGAATTTCATTTATTGGAGAGTATTCTTCTGAATACATAGGACCCCTTGGCTGAGAGAGAGAGAGATGAAGCATACATATTGTTTAACATTGCGTTGCAAATTAAACTTTTTCATAGATTTGTAGACTTGTTTTACAACACTATCATCAGTGTTACAACTATTTCTATTAATATGTTGGATTCATGTTAAAGGGCTTTCAAAAGTCATTTTATCGTCTACTCAGGCTTTTGTGAGCCCCCCAGACAGTTTTTAAGTTGCTTGATTCAGTATTTAGACATTTGATATTCATTTTATCAGACACGTCCCCTTCCTATACAAACCCATTATAACTTCAAACTCCATTTTTAACATGTTAGATTCATCAAAAACACCCGTCCTTGGTTCTGGTGACTCACCCTGCCCTCCTAATACGCGAGGGGCCGTGTTTTTTCTATTACTTTTTTCATTTATTTTATTTCATTTTGTTATTGATTCTTATTTTCATTTTCCAAAAAATATATATTAAACATAAAATATCATTAAAAATAAAAGAAAAAAGTAATTGAAAAAACACGGTCTCCTCACATATTAGAAGGACAATATCAGTCACCAGAACCAAGGACGGGTGTTTCCGATGAATCTAACATGGTTAAAATGGATTTGTATAGGAAGGGGGCGTGAATCAAGTAAATACTGAATCAAGCAACTTAAAAAGCAACTGTCCGGGGTGCTCCCAAAAGCCTGAGTAGACGATAAAATGACCCAAATTGTTTTTGAAAGTGAAATATCCCTTTAATGGGTATTTTCAAACATGTTAACCTCTTAAACCCTCAATACTTTGTAAACTTGATTTTTGTTTTGGCTCTGTACTTGGTCTGCTCTTTTTTCCTCCCATCTACAACAGATGTCTTTGCCGAAAATAGCCGACCTGTGACGCGCTGTGAGCTTGCAGAATGGCTATTTTGGGCAAATGTTCCCCCAACAATAGGCATTTTCAGATCCGGATACCAATTTTATCCGAATCGGGAGAGAGAACTCACTCAGGATACAGGATAAACAAGCGAAATTGGAGGTAATTGGAAATAAGTGAGCAGACAAAATTGGAACTGGAACACTATAACAGTGAAGCTGATAAAATGGGTACTCTCTCCTGATTGGCTGAAATTGGTGTCGCCCTGAAAATGTATTTTGGAGAGATTACTAGTACTATTTACTATAGAGTAAAATATTTCAGTACTTTTTTCTCTCCATTGGTTGGTCATAGACATGAGTTATTTTCTTATTCTTTTGTCCATGTCAATTTGTCTATTTATAAACCCCCACACCCACATAAACACTTTCACTTAAAGAAAACAGCAAAAATTGAAAAAAAGACATATAGCCGATACCTGCAAGCTCAGAACGCGCCGCGATGCAACACGTTGCGAGCGTCAAGATTGTCTATTTTTGCTACTTTTGTGTGAGGAAGTATAGGGCATTAATTGACGGAAAAAAACAAGAAATGTTGAAATGATGGAGATACAAGGTTTCTTATCTCCATATCTTCGTAAATTAACGCCCTACTCGATCATACTACAGCATCACACAAAAGTATCCAATATAGCAGATCTACAAGCTTGAAACGTAAGTAACAGTTTTGGACATCTGAGGTTTCCACCTGATAGAGACAATCTAATAAATAAGGCTCCAGTCTGTCCCAGGTTCGAATCAGACCGGCCGGAGGCGCTCTCTCTCTCTCTCTCTCTCTCTCTCTCTCTCTCTCTCTCTCTCTCTCTCATAAAATCTAAACATACAAAATAAATGCAGGTCTACATTTATAGAAATAATTTAGGAGTCATTAATGGCACTCTTTTTCCTTTCTAAAATAGCAAAAATACCTCCACTTTGGGTGGTTTGGGGTATAATGGAAACATTCAATCACGGGAAGCTTAAATCCTGTGGGAAAGGGAGCTTTAACCCATTAAAACCGAGAAAGCATCTATGTCATTTTAGATGTTAGCTCTGTTTCTAGCTAAGAGTGGTTTAGAACAGTGGTTAAGCTTTTTGGTTGCGAGCTTGTACATCTGCTCTTAAAAAAATAAATAAAAATCATTAACAAATTCTGAAAGTGTTTGAAATAATTTAGCATTTTTTTTACACAAATATTCTCTTTTGGGGGTCCCCGGCAGAAAATATTTTCAGATGGGGGCTCCGCGGCCAAATAGCTATCATTTTGGGGGTCCTTGGCACGGAAAAGTTTGAGAACTACTGATTTAGATAGAAGGCGTTTTGTAGAATCGGCCTCAGGTATTAATGTGTTAAGGTGCCTGGGGGGTTACTCCCATTTCCTCATCATTTATAAGGATCTGGGGGGATTACAGTGAGTGAACCAGCGGAGCAGAGCAATCACGTGGTTTCTCCTCTGGATCGGGAGGAAGAGAGAGGTTGAGGTCGTTAATCCGTGCCTGAGAGGAGAAGGAGAAGGTAGTTAGAGATAGTAGAGAGACCAGACAAAGATGCAGGAATGGACGTTGGAAATGCAGTGGTAGGAAAGTAACTAAAGTGCATTTACTCTGTCTAGCACAGTGGTTCTCAAAGTGGGGTCCGAGGACCCCCCAGGGGTCCTTGGAGGGGTTTCCAGGGGGTCCCCAGCTAAATGAGTTAATATAGCATCACAATCATTTTAACCATTTAATTTTTCAATTCATTTTATATACGTTGGCTTTTCAAATGATAGCAGATCTACAAGCTCACAGCGCATCACTTCGTGCCACGCTGACAGCTTGTACATCTGCTATTTTTGGGGGAAAATGTTGAATCATTGTTTTTTTTTACATGAATCTTCTCTTCTGGGGGTCCCTGGCACAAAAGCTTTTCAGATGGGGGTTGGGTGGGGGGGGGGGGGGGGGGGAGTCCATGACCAAATACATATCAAATTGGGGGGTCCTTGACCTGAACAAGTTTGAGAAGCACCGTCACACCAGTGGTGGAAAAAGGACTCAAATGTTTTACTAAGTATCAATACTGCAATGTACTGTAGAAGTACTCTGTTACAAGTAAAAGTCCAGAATGAAAAAAAAACTTGAGTAAAAGTACAAAAGTATTGGTATCAAAATGTACTTAAAGTACCAAAAGTAAAAGTACAAAAATGTTTGAAAAATTGCCGATCTACAAGCTCACAACGCGTCGCGATGCGATGCGTTGTGAGCTTGTAGACCGGCTATTTTCGAACAGCCTATGTTTAAAACGAGGCTAAAGTGGTTAACGTATGTTTTATAATATAATAATAATGTATATCTGCAAAGTAACTAGTAACTCAAGTTTTCAAATAATTGTAGTGGAGTAAAAGTAAAAGCATAGACAATTGGAAATACTCCAGTAAAGTAGAAGTACCTCAAAATTGTACTTAAGTAAAGTAATTGAGTAAATGTACTTAGTTACTTTACACCACTGCGTTACACACAATGAGTACTTTAAAGTATATTTTGAGGCCAATACTTTTTTTTGTGTGTACCTTTCCGATCTGTGCAGATGGGGCGGATACGGCGGACGGCGGCCCGGCGGCGGGAGTTCCACATCCTGGCCATGGTGCTGACCACGGTGGTGTGCTACCTGCTGTGCTGGATGCCCTACGGCGTGGTGGCCATGATGGCCACCTTCGGCCGGCCGGGCCTGGTCACGCCCGTGGCCAGCGTGGTGCCCTCCATACTGGCCAAGAGCAGCACCGTCTTCAATCCGCTCATCTACATCCTCATGAACAAGCAGGTATGTATGGGTCTGTCTGGGTCAGAGGGAACTCCGGGGTGTTTCAAGTAATGTAACAGGTGGGTGGGGGGAAGAAGGCCACTGTGGGCAGTGGTGGAACGTGCTGTAAGTAAAGTGCATTTATGCACGGACTGTACTTGGCCCGTTCAATCCGGAACGCATCTGTGTCAGATGAGTCAGCTTTCTTTGGCTATTCAAAAATAGCAGATTTTCAAATTGGATCTCCGTCCATGGCAGGGAATGAGTTAAAGGCCGGTATACGCACTACACAACTTTGTATTGTCTTTCACCACGTACCATGTCAGACTATGCGATTATAGTGGAATAAATCCTTCCCGTTTCTTTGTCGGCAGCCTGGCTGCACTACAAGATCAATCGTCTCCGTGAAGTTACGCGAGATTGGGGACGTGGTCAAAAATAGTGCATTCTAGTGCATGGCTGCATGCATGTCATAGAATCATTCAGAGGCGCACTGCCAGGGCCAAGTGGATGATTTATTTATTTTGCGCTCTGAAACAGTATGCACATTTTGGAGAAAAAAAAATTGGAAGTAGAAAGCTGCAAGTATTGAACTCACATGACTATCAATTTTGCACAGTTGTAGCTTAATATTTGTATTTAAATTAGTAGGTAGGCTATTTTTGAAAAGAAAATACAATGCTCAAAATAATTAAGGGAACACTTTGATCCCTTAATTCTTTTGAGCAGTTTTTGATAGCAGTATGTACACAGTTCGTGAAAACTCAAAATACTTAGTGGATCAAAGTGTTCCCTACATTTCTTTGAGCAGTATAGTTTGGATTACTTGCGTTGCGATGGAGAAATCTCATCCAATATAAACATCTAGATGTCAATTGCCCATGTTACCTCGTACTGCCCGCTGTCCCTGTGATCCGGTCTATTTGAAGAAATAATCCAGCGTTTACTTTGAGGTGAGGACATGAAGAATGAATAGGCCTACGTTTTCAATCACAATTGTTTGGCTGAAGATCCATACTACATGTCATGTTATGGTTTAAACTTTAATGGGAGGGAGCTGGTCAGCTTTTTGCTCTGGGGTGACAGCCTAATTGATTTGACCTACATATTGCGCAGGGCACAGGAATGATGTAATTAATTATTTGGGAGCAGGTGTGTAAGATTCCAATAGTATAAACATTTAAATGGCTTTTATACACTCTTAATATTTACTCCTGCCTTAAAGGTATCATGACATTCATTTTCACTTTTTTTATTTTCAATGTTTTATTTGGGGTTTTATGACCTCAATTACACCCAAAAAACCTGAACTTAAAACATTCAGTGGATTTTCTGTGGTCTGGGGTTTTCTGAATAATTAGGCTGAAAAGTAATCTGAGCTTGGCCCTTCGACAGTGAGGTCACTGTCGAATAATCCCGCCCACTCTCCTCCTCGCCCCTCCCCTCCCCTCCCCTTTCCTTTGGGGGGGGCGGAGCAGAGGCGATGATTGACAGGCAAAATCCCTCACCAGCGACACCCGCAGGCAAATATTTCTTTTTTCATTGCAGTTGAAAAGGCTTTAGAAATGTGAGAGAAAAACACCTGCCATTGATCACTGGAATGGAATTTTCACTTAAAACTTTTTGTACACTTTTGAAGGACCAGGACAAAGACTTTGAATGTGGTGTAAAAGTGAATGTCATTAAACCTTTAAGATGTGGCATTATAAATGAATTACTTAATCATAATGATTTGGTAGGTTATGTAATAAAGTTTATAATATGAATGCCATGCACATTTTGCATGGGTTGTGCGCACTGGAGAGCGCAGCAGCACACTGGACTGGAGATTCTATGGTAATAATGGATCAAAGCAATGAAAGGGTCATAGGATATGTCACACTAGGCGAGAAAAAAAAAAATCAACACGTTTAATATTAATGACGTGTTGTCGTGGGCGTCACAGAGGCCGAATATTGGTCTTTTGATGTCACACTACAAGATGAAAAACTGCGGGCACGCGCACCCGACGTTCATAATCGCGCCCGACACGGGCTTAAAATAGTGTATGCGTACAGGCCTTAAAGGGATAGTTCACAAAAAATATATATATATTTATCTATTAGTCACCCAATGGAGACTTGAATTCATAAATATTTTTTTGTTTTTGTCGCATTCCTAAGCCAATAATTTGATGACCAACGGACCGGTAGGCAGCACTTCCGGTAGGAGACACAAAGGAGACTCTTTGCGTCTCCTACCGGAACCGCTGCCGGTCATCATTATTGGCCTAGGAATGCGACAAAAACAAAAAAATATCCATGAATTCAAGTCTCCATTGGGTGACTAATCAATAATAAAAAAAAACATTTTGGTGGTGAACTATCCCTTTAAGTACCATTTCTTTTTACATAATTGAGATCTTCTCCTATGGGGGTCCCTAGCACTTAATGTATCAATTTGGGGGTCCTTGATACGAGTTTGAGAACAACTGCAGTACTGAATATGACACAGAGCTGAATATTACCGTACACACAAAACTCAGTCAAACTCCACAGCTTACAAGCTAGTACTTTTTTATTATTAAGTCCAAGTAGAAAACAATGAACAAAGTTACAAATTCTATACAGAAAATGGAAACATTATCAGTGCAAATGAGTCTATAGAAAATAAACAGTAAAAAAAAGGGGGACAAGGGAGGCAAAAACAAGCAGTTTCTTGGAGTGCCTAAAGAAAGAAAGCCTGTGCTTAACGTGGCAGGCTTTCTACACGGTCAGGAACAATGACATTTATATTGCTGTCTTCTTGTGCGCGCGCTACAACTCAATACACATACATAACTCAATACACATACATAACTCAATACACATACATAACTCAATACACATACATAACTTACGTACGTATATTTATACATACATACCATACATACCATACATACATTCATGATAAGGACGCAGACTTGGCTCATTATTGTCTACAACAGTGGTTCTCAAGTTGGGGTCCGGGGACCCCAGGGGTCCTTGGGGGGGGGGGGGGGTTAATATAAGATCTGCTATTTTCACAAAATGAAAGATTCATGGCCAAATACATATTAATGTGGGGGTCCTTGACGTGAAAAAGTTCGAGAACCACTGCTTCACAACGCGCTGAAATGTATCACGGCCTAAAAGCATAGCGTTACGATTTTTGTTTACGTTATTTATGTATCGAGAGGCTTTTCCTGTCACTTGGAATATTCAAACACATCAAAAAAAAAAAAAAAAAAAAAGTAAACAAAGCGTTGTGCAGAAAAGCGTGCTTTTCCTGCAGACACATTGTACGTGTAATGTTTTTAGTGGAAGCATGGTGGTTAGCGTTCTGTACAAACACAAAAGCAGCAGCAGAGACGTCATTCATTCACACAGCATTGCATTTGGCACGAGACCCAAGTCCATTATCTCTGCCAGAGGCCAGTGGGCCTCCCAACACTATTAACCACTTAAACCCTCTATTATGGTTGACCGGAGTCCCTCAGGGAAGGCTTCTGCTGAAAAATAGCCGATCGACCAGCTCGCAACGCGTCGCAGCGCGACACGTTGCGAGCTTGTCGATCTGCTATTTTCCAGCGAAAGCTTTCCCCACAATACGGATTGTGGGGTTTTAAGGGGTTAATAGCTGCATTTCTTTGCTTTGGGGCAGAAACCCTGTATGTCTATATTTCAACTTTCAATGTTGTTGTTTTTTTCTTCTTCTAGCAGATCTGTAAGGTCAGAACGCGCTGCAACGCATTATCTGCCATTTTCGTCTATTAAAAAAAAAGAAAAATCTAAGTTAAAGTAGCTAAGTGTGTCTGTCGGTTTTATAAATATTGAACCAATGAAAAGTATTAACAATAACTTGTGACAAAATAAGAATCACATTGGATCCATTGGAAAACGGGTTTTTTTTTCTTCTGAAAAGTAACAGTTTTGGACATAAAGTTTCCACCCCACAGTGTCGATTTACCCAAATTGAAAGCCGGTATTTACACATTGCACCAATGTGCTGCCGTCAAATAAAAACCTCATATCTCCAAATTGTAAGCCTCTTATCTGCATTTGTTTTGCCCTACTTCGTCATACTACAGTGTCACACATATTTGGACATAATGACATTTCCATCCGACAGCAACGATATTTAGACTGAGAGTCCAGGAGAATGGCAGTATTTTATTATTATTATTCTTCACCATTTTATACAGTGGTTAGCAAATAAGTACATTTACTCAAGTGCCGTACTTGCTGGCACTATGTACCTTTCCTCTTCTACCCCAGATTTGTAACCCGGTTTCCTGTGCAAGTGCTGAAATGTTTACCGTTGAGCAAATAGAGCCGGCCTGCTTGCTCAGGGGATAAATTGAATCTTGACCATCAGGTCAAAATTCGTGTCAGATCCTGTGTCTAAGTGAGACATGACCTTTGACATGATCTAAATGTCTCAATAGAAGAGCAGGGAGACCAAATACAACCACCCCAATTGTATTATATTGTATTAACATAGTCTACCATACAGATTAGACACATTTTCATTTTCTTCATAAAAAAAAGTAGAGTTTTAAGGTACTTTTACTTTATGTGAGTATTTCCCCGTTTTTCAATACGTTAGGTCTACTTCTACTCCACTAGTCTACATCTCACAGGCAAATATTGTACGTTCTCCTCTTCTACAGTTATTCATTACGAGTTGCTTTGCAGATTTTGATTAAGTACTATTTTATAACTTCGGCATTTGAGTTATTTTACTTTGGTAAAAGTAAAGTATATTTTGATGTCAATACCTCAATACTTTTACTCAAGTGAAAGTCTGAATACAGGCCTTTTACTTGTAACAGAGTATGTATATGTTGTGATATTGATACTTTTACTTAACCCATTAAAACCGGGAAAGCATCTGTGTCATTTTAGATTTTAGCTATATAAATATAGCAACATATTATTTTTTCAGAGCTTGAACATTTTCTATTTATGAACATTTTTTTATTTTCTTTAGACATATCTTCTCTTCTGGAGGGAGGGGGGAGGGGGGGGGGGTCCCTGGCACACAAAACATTTTCAGATGGGGGGGGGTCCGCGGCCAAATATACATATCAATTTGGGGGTCCTTGTCAGAACATTCTTTTGAGAACTACCGATTTAGACTGTTTTTGTAAGCTGGGCAGAAGAAGCGCTGAATTCTCAGTGGTACTGACATATGGGGGGGGGGGGGGGGGGGTCTGATGATGATGGGGGGGGCATATTTTTATTAAGTGCTTGTTAGAAAGCCGTCAGTCTAGCGCTGCGGGTCACGGACCCCGAGGAGTTGATGCACAAGAAACAGAGCTGTCAATCTGGGGGGGAAGGTATACATGTGCTCGTGTCCAGAGGGAAGGTATCTCACTCACACACACACACACACACACACACACACACACACACACACACACACACACACACACACACACACACACACACACACACACACACACACACACACACACACACACACACACACACACACACACACACACACACACACACACACACACACGTGTCAGTTAGTGTGAGGGCACCAGGTTTTAACCACTTAAAACCCATATGGTTGAGCGGAGTCCCCCAGGGCTCTGTACTACTGTATTTTCAGTTTTCTGTTATTTGTGTGGGAAAGCCTTCTCTGAAAATGGCCGATCGACAAGCTTGTGAGCTTGAAATGTTTTACATGTCTTTCACATCTCTTAAAAATATATATATCTTTGAAAACATTGCACATCTACGAGCTCACAACAAAAAAATTTGAATAGTCAAATTGTAAAATAGGGGTAAAATGGTTAAACAGACTGTGATGCTATATTAACACGTTTTGCTGGGGGACCCCCTGGAACCCCTTCAAGGACCACTGCTGTACAGTAACCCTACTGTACAGCATGTACTGTTTGTCTACACAGTTACACTCTATCTGGGGTATTTAGACATATTATGCTTTGGGAAGGGTTAAGCCTAAACTATCAAAATGTAGCCAGAATACTAGCTTATTTGCAGGTTGTGACAATAGCCAGAATGGTGCCATCTTAAAATGAGCATGAGTGAGGACCAAACATATGAAGATACGGTTGAAAATGGGTGAATTTCTCCTTTAAGCTCCATTTGAAATATAGTGAAAATAGTCGATCTGAGCAACTTTCACTTGTAGTCGAGTCATATTTGACCAACAGTACATCTATACTGTGACTCAAGCACTGGGGTTGACTACATTGTCCACCACCGCTAAAGATACTGTACATTAAGTCCTGGTTCTTCCACCATCAGCTGCCATCGGAGACGTTCTGTTGGGTCATTAAGGTTCCCAAAACGGTGCTGATTGGGTCACAGACAAAGAGCAAAGAATGTTAACGGAGGAAGATATTGGGCTCGGACCCAGCGGTCAGCACCAAACAAGTGGAGTCACAAACAAGTGGCTTAGGGTCTTCAGACCCTATAACCCTAATTGTCACTATCATTCCTTTTGACACAACGCAACCCTCTGCACGTCATGAATAGAAAAGGTCAAGGTTAAGCATGTAAACTTAAAAAATCAATCCGCCACTTGTAATTCATGTCTGCACACGTCACGAGCTACAGCTACTAGAGAGGAAGGAAGGCGGCCTATTGACTTGAACAGAATTGACCCGGCTTGTTGATAATAGTTCACACTGATGAAGGCTGGATACGCTGAATCAATTTCCGTGATCTCGAGGCATAATGGAAGTTGTTTTTGTTTCGTTTTTTTCTGAGTGCAATCCTCTTCATTTTGATGTGAACTGTTTGTCAGGGCAACCCTTTCAGATGTGGTCAGTAACAGGCTCGTATAATCGCTGCCAACTTCCTCTTTTGACAACGTGATATAATCCCGACCTCCCTCGCCATGGCTGTGGCGATCCAAAGGAATCGTCCTGGAACTTTCACTTCCACGTAATGTTTTTTCTCCAAACGTTGCAAAAAGTACGTAATCTAACAAGCTCACTACAAGCTTGTAGATCGGAGAAGAAGAAATTTTTTTTTCTTTATTGTCGTCCCTTAACGTAAAACGTAAAACTTCACAGGTTTTCTTGAAAGTTTCAGTTATACAGAGGCGGGTTTCCGGGTTATAACCCTTCGTATTACACGGATCTTTGCCGTCGACGCAGCAGAACGCGCCGAGATCCAAAACGGAAATCGTCCAAAAAAAGACAGCCAACCAGATTTTTTTTTAAGAAAAACCCTCAGGGGTCGTCGGCTGAGCAGTCCACGGCACCGAAGCCGCGCAGGGTGACCTTCCCCTTCCTCTTGAGGTCGCGCTCGGGCGCAGCGCTCATCATGCGCTGCACCAGCAGCTTCTCGTAGAGCAGCGGGTGGTAGGCTCCCAGCGTGCACGCCGCGTCGTAGTAGTGCTCGTGGTAGTGGCACAGGTCCGTCTGACGCACCGACGGGATGTACTCGTACACGTCCACCTCCCTGCACAGAGACATCATCAGCAGGATGCCTGGGGTAGAAGAATCAGAACACACACAAACACAATTTTTAGGAAAGGCCATTTTATAATGTCATTTTAACTGATTAAGACCTGAGGCCGATTCTATACCTTCTAAATCAGTAGTTCTCATACTTTATTTAGTATATATACACATATATATATATATATGGCCGCGGACCCCCATCTGAAAATGTTTTGTGCCAGGGACCCCCAGGAGAGAAGATTAAGATTTGTGTTAAAATTATACATTTTTAAACATTTTCAATGTTTAAAAAAAAAAGATAAAAGATAGCAGATATACAAGCTCGCAGCGCGGAACGAAGTGACGCGCTGTGAGCTTGTATATCTGCTATTTTTTAATAGCCCAACGTATAAATTGATAAAGTGGTTAAAATGATTGTGAGGCTATTTTAACTACTTTAGCTGGGGACCCCCTGGAACCCTGTCAAAGACCCCTGGGGTCTTTATTAACCAAAATGTGGAATGCCCTACCAACAGCCATGAAACTTCTTGACTTCCCCATCCAAATTGAAAACGGACCTAAAAAACATGGCCGTCCTCAAAATATAATTGGATCATTTCATCCCCTACCAGCTTGCCCCCAGAGATGCAAACAACGCACTCCCTCGGCGAACTCCACGGAAGGAGTTATGATTATTTGATTAAAAGAAAAAGTAATACATAATTGATAGTTGCAGCGCTAACATGCTCACATACATGGATGAATTCAGTCTCCCACTGCCACGACACTTTATAGAATAAGTAAACCCCGGAAGCTGCCGGAAGGTCCAAATATTCACATTTCAGTGCAAGTTGCTGGATCCTAGAAAATATTTATATACCGTTGTTCTCCGGTGGAAACCTTGTATGTCCAAAAGTGTTCCTTTTTTTTATATATTTTCAAAGATAAAATTGTGAAAATAGCCGATCTACAAGCTCACAACGCCTCGCACCTGAGCTTGTGGAGCTGCTATTTTCACAACTTTTGTGCGACAACTCTTGGACGATTAAGTTAATTTACAACAAAACGTTAAAATGCTGAAATATGGAGCTACAAATTTCTCCCCGACAGCAACTGTTATATCGTAAACCTGCCAACTATACAACTGTCAAAAGTATGGCTTGTTTTGACATTTCCACGCTCGCCCCTGGCCAGCCGTCATGAATGCAAATGGACAGGCATGTACACTTAACCCATTAAGACCGCGGATAGCATCTGTGTGTAATTTTTAGATTCCATTGACTATTCAAAAATATATATATGAGCTTGTAGATCTGCTATTTTTTGAAAATCTTGAAAATGTGTGCAAATCTTTGAATATATGTATTTTTCAAAGCGAACATTTGTAACTCAAATCGTATTGCTTCTGAGGATTCTACAAATTTCAGTTTTTTGAAAAAAACATATTGTAATAATATCAGTGGTGCTCAAACTTTTTCATGTAAAGGACCTCCCAAAATGATATGTATTTGGCCGCGGACCCCCATCTGAAAATATTTCGCTCCAGGGACCCCCAGAAGCAAAGATTTGAGTTAAAAATATATATATTCAAAGATTTGCACACATTTTCACAATTTCCCCCCCCAAAAAATAGCTCATAGCTCATAGCTCATAGCGCGGCACTCGGTGCCGCGCTATGAGCTTGTGTATCTGCTATTTCTTTTTAGTAGCCCAAAGAAATGACACAGATGCGTTCCCGGTCTTAATGGGTTAAAATCAATCCACCACTTGCAATTCATGTCAGGTAACGAGCGGGCCTACCAGAGAAGGAAATGTGGCCTATTGACTTAAACAGGATTGATTTGGCGGCTTGTAATTGTTGCCACCTTCCTTCTTTTGAGGACGTGATAATTGTAGACCTGTAAAGGCAGTTGGTTCTCAAATATTTTCATGTCAAGGACCTCCCCCATATTAATATGTATTCGGCCCACAGACCATCTGAAAATATTTTGGGCCTGGGATCCCCATACAAGATTTGGGTTGTTAAATTGTAAAAAAAAATATATTCAAAAATTGAATAGATTTTGATGCTATGTTAACACATTTTGCTGGCGTAAAAGTAAAAATACCAAAACATTGTAGTACAGTACTCAAGTTCATGTACTTAGTAGTTCACCAAAATGACTTATATGTTCTATCAATTATTATTCTTCAATCCCATGAAGCCTTGATGTGAGTAATTGATTGAAAATAAGTCATTTTTTGGGGGTGAACTACTCCTTTAAGTTACTGAGAGTCAACCAGCATGCTTGGGAGAGTTTTGCTCTGTCCTTGAAATGAGTACTGTTACATTTAGAAGGCAACTAAAGACACACGTATGACCAGGAGGACAATAATAAGCTACTGAATGACTCTCCTCCCTTTATTCACAAAGCTTGCAGACTATTCAATTCATTCCTCTGTATGTCATGGTGGTCACAGGCAGGGCTGAATTTGCTTAGGTATTAAAAGTCATTAAATTGTCTTTTCAGACATGTGCAGAAACCCTATACACTTATACTGTATGTTGGTTTGTTTACTGTTGAGTGAGAAAACCCCCCTGGACCCCCACTGCTCTATATAACCCACTGAAGTCTTCCTATGCAGCGCGTCTGTCTCTCTGGCAAATGATTGCTCTCCACAGTACGTGTGGGAAGCTGACCTCCCCCCTTATATTATATATGTGAATATAATGAACAAACAACAGATGTCACAATGGCTCGATCTGCGGCAGACATAATGAAATATACGGATGATCTTACATCTACAGATGTGCTGGTATTCATAGCCGCAGTGCTGCCGGTTAATAATTATTATCATGTTGCATAATCTGTCTAATTGTGCAGGTGTCTGGAAGGAAACATTTTTAATTGTATGTAAAAACGAAAATACAGTAGTGGAAAGTACCTAACTTCATTTACTCAAGTAATGTACTCAAGTACAGTTTTGAGGTGCTTTTTACTTTCACTAGTATCATCTCAGAGGTAAATATTATAATTTTACTCCACTGCAATTACTGGACTTTATAGATTATTATTATTATTATTACAAAACATACATTAACAACCTAAGCTCTGTTATATTTTGTCTATTAAAAAAAAAAGCCGATCTACAAGCTCACAGTGAGCTTGTAGATCAGCTATTTTCATTATTCTAAATGTCTTTCAAAGTATAAATAAAAAATAATAGCTGTGCCTGATAACGCTGTCTAGATCAATGAACAAACCACAGCCATTGTAGTTGTATTGTGCAATAACTCTAAATGTTTAGCCGCCCATACTGTTCAGACGCTAAACCGTCTCACCGTGTGTGTGTGTGTGTGTGTGTGTGTGTGTGTGTGTGTGTGTGTGTGTGTGTGTGTGTGTGTGTGTGTGTGTGTGTGTGTGTGTGTGTGTGTGTGTGTGCGTGCGCTCTGTGCGCTACCCCGTGCTGCTTTGTTGTTGATTGCTTTGTGTTGTCTTCAGAACACGCTCAGAACACGCCGCGGTGCCTCGCACCACAATCCCGCGACTGCCCAAACGCGCACTATTTGCTTTGTTTGCAGCCTTACATTGTGATTTATGACGGTGATGCCAAATTTACATATTTTCCATCAAGCAAAAATCAAACTCTTTCAGAATGCGAACGCGAATATTACCAGTGGTTAAAAGTAACAAAGTACATTTACTCAAGATACTGTACAATTTTTGAGGTACTTGGGGCGACACCAGTGATAGCTAACTGGTCATTACAGCCATCTAGCTATGACTACAATTCCCAGAAGTCAAATTCCAAGATAGTATGAACAGCTAATAGAAAGAATCTACAAAAGCTTGATTTTTTTGCTTGTAGATCGGCTGTGTGTGCTACTTTTGTGAGACACTGCAGTATGATGAAGAATACAGCTTCAGTAGTGAATATGCCCATCTCCCCCCCTCTCCCTCTCTCTCTCTCTTTCTCTCTCTCTAGCATCGCAATAATTTTAACCACTTTATCCATTTATACGTTGGCCATTAAAATATAGCAGATCTACAAGCCCACAAGCTGCGAGTTTGGAAAATGTTGAATCATTTTGGACTGTTTAACAGAAATCTACTATTCTGGGGGGGTCCCTGCATAAAACCTTTTCAGACGGGGGGGTCTGTGGCCAAATATATCATTTTGAGGGTCCTTGACATGAAAAAAGTTTGAGAACCACTGCTGTAGTGTAGTGTTAATATCACTGCGTAGATATAATGCTGTGTTCACACCAACGGGAAGCTGAACAATGAATCAGCTTTTATTTTCAATGTTATCTCTATGCAAATCAGCTTTTAAAATTTTCCATGATATTTTAAAAGCGTAAATAGAAAAGCGTGCTTTTTTTCTCCCCAGACCTCATCCTTGAAGCTGCTTTTTTTTGCCTTTCGAGACGTCAGCTTTTTAAAGCTCAATTCTAGCCAATCAGAGCACAGCATGATCTGAGTAGGCGGGGACTAGCTCATTCAGCCAAAAAAAAAGAGGCAACTCTTGTCTCGCAGCAGACACGGAGATGGGGTTTCCGAAAGAAAAATCTGATTTTTAAAATAACGTCTGTATATGTAATATTAATGGTGATTTGGCAAGAACATGGCATATTTATGGTCTGAAATAAAAGGATATGTGACCAACAAGTCGTGAAAGCAGTTAAAACTGGTTATGTTCCGTGAGGCCCCCCTCTCTCCACCAGCTCACCCGGGGGAGAGGAGAGCCCGCTGGGGGCGGACTGTCACGCGGTCCGCCGTGGGCCCCCTTGCCCGGTTCTCACCGGGTGGAGCGGGGTAGATGAACACCGGAGGCTGAAGTGGACTACACACACCCACACAAACACCCACACAAAACTAATATTAAGAGTTATTACATACTGTCACAAATGTATAATAACCTTTATCACCGAGACACCGACAAATCACAACAGAGCACTCTGACCTGCTCTGCTCTCGGCGAGCAAGTGGAGATCTCCCCGCCGCAGCACGGCACGTGTGTGTGTGTGTGTGTGTGTGTGTGTGTGTGTGCGTGCGTGCGTGCGTGTCTGTCAGCTGGGGAGACGGCATGCCACGGTCCCTATACATAATATATAATAAATATATATAATAATGTCGCTCCAGTATAGCGAAGCATCAAACCATGAAATAATGTATATATATGTATATATAATGTATAGCAATCCTGCGAGCCCTCTCCCCGGGCAGAGGAGAAGACCACGGCAGTGATGGCACCGGGGCTCCCGCTGCCTGTCATCTCTGCGGCGAGACAGCAGCAGGGAGACCGGGGAGACTTGAGTGACAGGTACTTGGACACGCCCAGTTTGATCAAATAACGCTAATCCAAATGGATTTCTGCTTTTTGTCCAGCTTCCTTCGGTGTGAACACGGCATTAGTCTGTAATCTCTGTGTGGAACCTGCATTTCCAAGGGGCGCATAAAAGAAATGCCGGTGATAAGCCCTCCCCCATATTTGCCTACTGTGTCCTGATTGGTGCCCCACAACTTCGGGGGCAGGGAAATCCAATCACAACCGAGCGGTGCCAGACCAAATCTGCAGAGGAATATTTTTTTATTTTTGCACTTGCAGATTTGTCTGGTTTCCAGGCTACTCTAATGTATGGAAACCCTGTGTTTAATTAAGCAATATTACACGAGAGGGTGTGCTTTACCGTCATTATTAGCACGCCTGTGATGCGGTCAGGAACGAGGCGCAGCCGAGTTCCGCCGCGATCACAGAAGTGCTAATAATGTAAGGTAAAGCACACCATCGAGTGTAATATTGCGATTATACAACAGTTACCAACAAAACACATCCAAATGTATTGATATTGTGGGGCAATTCATAATAAAAAAAATTCGCTTATCCGTTTCCCTGTAAAGAGAAGAGTTTATTTGACTGAGACAAAATAGTCCCTGTGGCAGCGCAGCACTCTGTCTCTCTGACTCTCGTCTCATCAACACAGCTGATTCCAGTAGGCTATATGCTCCGTCGTACGATCGTGTTACGTGGCCAAAATAACTGATCTACAAGCTCACAACGCGTCAAGATGGCGATGCCTTGTGAACTTGTAGATCGGCTATTTTTGCCGTGCGATACCTTCGTACGATAAAGTATAACATACACTGGACTGTTAACGAAATGGGAGTAATTTTACTTTAACACAGGAGGATATTTATACAGTATGGATGTTACCATTGAAATAAAGCACACTTTTTTCCAGTTATTCCTTTTATTATAGGATTTTAGGCGATTTAGTGTGCTCTCTTCTAACCATTGATCAACAGTAAGTCCACCAAATAAGTCAAAATTAACAACATAGTCCATCTTGCGTAGCTGTTTGTTCTCCGCCCGGTGGCGGCGGTGGGTACTGTCTGTTTGTTTTCCTACCGTGGGACAGTCACAGCACAGCTGTGTCATATATGGTCTAATCAGGTGCGGACTGATTTATTTAATGTGATTAGGCCCGTGATATGATGCTGGTTTGAAGCACGGCTAGAAAGCTATTTCAACCAATCAGATTGCTTGGTCGGAACTACCTGTTGTATAATGTGTAGTATGACGAAGAATTCACCATGAGTGGTGAATGTACACTAACTGTTATTACACCCATCTCTACCTCCCTCCCCCCTTTCTCTCTCCCTCCGCTCTCTCTCTCCCCCCTCTCTCTCTCTCCCTCCCTCCTCTCTCTCTCTACCCCCCCTCCCCCCCCCCTCTCTCTCTCTCTCTCTCTGCACTCTCAGTTCTACCGCTGCTTCCTCATCCTGTTCCACTGCAAGCATCCGTCGGCGGAGAACGGCCACTCCGTGGCCTCCAAGACCACCGTCATCCAGCTCAACAAGCGGCCGGCAGCGCACGGCGGCAAGGCCCCGGGGGCGGGCGGGGCCACCACCGGCGAACAAGCGCCGCCGCCGCCGCCGCACTCGCCACCGCACTCGCCGCCGCACTCGCCACTCTGCTACGAGCACAGCGAGGCCACCAACAAGGAGTGCATCAGTCCCGAGCATTCGGAGTTGTCTGACAAGATGGAGTTGTCGGAGCAGCAGCGCCTGGAATTGCCGGATATCGTCTCGTGAAGGCGCTAGCCGCTGCGAGCGGGGCGGGACTATAAAAAGGATGGCTTCCCCTCGTGTTTCGGCCTTTCATCGCAGTGTGGCGGCGCGTCGCCCTTTTCGGTTATCGGTCATTTCATGTTGAACCACTTTCGCGTCCCTGTTGCGGGAACGCCATCAGAGGCGGAAATTGCACGAAAACTGACAACAAATGTACGAAAGTAGCCAACCTACCGGCTCCCAACGCGTCGTGGCGCGCTGTGAGCTTGTAGGTCGGTAAAAGATTCGCCACGCCATACTGTCACACGATGACGTAAAAAAATAGGCCTTAAGTGGCATTAAAAGTGGACACCTCACTCGGCTCTCTGCTGCCACCTACTGTACGTTCGGACAGGTCGTTAAAAAAAAAGAAGCAACAGCATCGCCGAGATTTGTTCACATGCCAGCAGCCAATGGCACGCCTCGGACCAGACACAGAGCTGTGTGAACACTCCACCGACATTACATCACTGATAAATTGAGTACAATGGACCACAATGGAATCAGGCTTTTTGTGTTATCCTTTTAGCATAGCCTTTGACTGTACTTCCTGTACTGTTAACAAACCTGTTAATAAAGTATTCAATCATTCAGTCAAAAATGTTCACTGTCGCTTATAGCAGGGGTCTTCAACAGGGGGTCCGGGACCCCCAGAGGTACTCAGAGTTACTACAGAGGGTCTGCGAAATCTTTGTGTGATATGATTTTTTTGTTTTTACCTTAACCACTTGAACCCTAGGCATCCCTTTTTCGGAGGAAAACTTTAGCCAAATATAGCAGACCTATAAGCTCACAACGCCTCGTGCTGCGAGGCGTTGTGAGCTTGTAGGTCTGCTATTTTTTGGCAAAGAGGTTTGGTGTAGAGCGAAAAAGAGCAGATCAAGTAAAACGAAAAAAGTGTAATCTGAAACACAATATTATACAATATAGAGGGGGTCCCAGCTTCATCTCTCACTCAGCTAGGGGGGTCCTTGGCCTGAAAACGTTGAAGACCCCTGGCTTATAGAACTCTTGTTTCGGACCTTTTTAGAAAGCACGGCTTTTCTGACGACGACCGATGGACTCTATTGGGAATCACCCAGAGAACGATGGAAAACTCACCCAAGTGACTATTTACGAGTTTAATTTGAGAAAACGGGATGATGGCCACAAAGTGAGAGGACCTTTAGACCAGTGGTTCTCAACCTGTGGGTCAGGACCCCCAGGGGAGACCATTACTGAATCAAAAGAGACCATTACTGTCTCAAACGTAATCAACAAACTATACTGTAAAAACTGGTCAAACATTGGCCAAATAAATCGGCTATTTTCACAATTATCGGTGGAGCCGAGTCAAACTAAATGTCCTACAATTCCAAGTGCTTGTCAGGGCGGGGGGTCCCCAGTTCAAATATGATTATTTGATATGATTATTTTGGGGGGTCCCCAGTTCAAATGTAATTATTTTGGGGGGTCCCCAGTTCAAATGTGATTATTTTGGGGGGTCCCCAGTTCAAATATGAATAATTTGGGGAGTGCCCAGTTCAAATGTGATTATTTTGGGGGGGGGGGGGGGGGTCGCGGCCTGAAAAGGTTGAGAACCACTGCTTTAGATGTTGGCGTCATCATCCCAGATTGTCAGTGCAGTGCACATGTGCGGTGTCACCCCCAAACCTCTGTATTGTGCCATGATTCTGGCCCTTATTAAAAGGGCGGTATCACCCCAAAACCTCTGTGTTGTGCCATGATGATCTGGCCCTTATTGAAGCCGTCTTTGGTATTTTACGATGCAAGACCTCACGAATGGCACTCCTACTGTGTGTATAACCTGTTCATGGAAGAATGTTGTTTGCATTGCAAGGTGTTCAAAGCATGGTTCGTCCGTCGCTGGTCTGTTATGTCTTCGCCATAGATTATATGTGTGTGTGTATATATATATATATATATATAACCTATATATATATATATATGAACGTACATAGGTATACAGATCAGGCATTGGCTGCTGCTGTTCATTGAAGCCATGTGTTATGGCCAAAAGCCATGAATCTCAATGCATGTATATGCCCCACGTTACTATGTCTACTGAAGCAAGAGGTCTCCGCACAATAAACCCATTTAGACCTGGACACACCTTGTTGTTGTTATACCTTTCAAGCCGGGAACACCTCTGTGTCATACTAGCTGTTGCTATATATCGTTGACTGTCGGGCAGAAACCTCTTATCTCCGTATTTTAACTTGTTGTGTTTTTTGCGTAAATCAACGCCCTACTTGACCATACACAAAAGCATCAAAAAGTAGCAGATCCACAAGCTCGAAACGTGCCTGCTACTTTTGCCATTTTTTAAATTGAAGCCTGAAAGGTAACTGTTTTTCAGAAAACTTAGATCAGGCTTTAGAAGACGTTTTTAGAATGGGCCTCAGGTCTAAATGGGTTGACTTGGTGAAATGAAAAATCGTTTTTTCCACCAAAAGAACATTTTTTGGGTGTATTCTTATATCAAAGGCGAATTTGAATTGCTTTTCCTCTCAAACGCAAAAGTACTTCTCGATGATATAGGCGGACCCTTATGAATAAATGTGAATCCAAATAAGAAATATGTTTTTCACACTTTTAGAGCATATCTGTGGTCATGGCCATACCTAACATTAGATGCCAAAAACCCATTTGTGTATTTTAATATCAAAAGTCCCTAAAAAGCCAATTATAGGTTAGAAATAACTAAGCCACGTAGTAGCAAACGTGCTTAACTGGTCGTCTCTCTGTCACTTGTAAACAAACACTAGCCCTGTTGCACACGGCTGCAGGGATTGAGATTCCAACGTCCCATAGCCTGAAGGGATGGGACCTTCTGATTGGTTGAGACCAGGTTGAGACGACGTTTCAGACTGAAACTTCAACATTAAATGACCGAAAATGTCATTGCACTGGATCTTTAAAATCATAACTCGGCAAATTTGAACTGGAGACCTCTCACCCTGACAAGCACTTGGGAATGTAAGAGTTGAGGCATTACATTTAGTTTGACTCGGTTCTACAGATATACATATTGTGAAAATAGCAGAACTACAAGCTCACAACGCCTTGCAACGCTGTAGAACTCAACAAACTAGTATAGTTTGTTGATAACTTTTGATGCAGTAATCTTTTTCACTTTTATTTTGAGGTATTAAAAAGGTCTTAAAGTGATCGGCGGGTGGATCTTTGAGAAGAAAAATATTCTACAATTTTTCAAAGGTTAGTGAAAACGCTCAGAATCGCTGGCAAGGGCAGCCATAGATGATGTTTAACTCTGGCAGTCAACGAGTTAAATCGTCACTTCACTGTCATCCCCCCCAAAAAAAAATCATGTGGGGACCCCCCTGGGGCTCCCAACCCACAGGTTGAGAACCACTGAGAAACAGGATGCTTTGTTAAATAAATAAAACGTGGGTTTTCATACCAAAACACACACACAGTAAAATGTATATGTGACACAGGCATGTTTGTTGCAGTGGAGTAATAATGGCAAGTGTCCCCTGCCAATATGGGACCTACGACCCCTAGTGGCCAATGCGGCGCCTTCATTATCGTCGCTGTCGGGTGGAAACCTTGTATGTCGCGTCGCGTCGTGACGCGTTGTGAGCTTGTAGATCGGCTATTTTCACTACTTTTGCGTGAGCCTCTCGTATGATGTCTGGCTGTACCTCGTGCTGTTTACATTTGTTACTAATAAAGTATTCAACCAAGCAACGAAGTAGGGCAGTGGGGTCTGGCGACCCCCAGGGGTCCTGGGGGGGGGGGGGGGGGGTTCCAAGGGGTCCCCAGCAAGAGTAGTTAACATAGCATCACAATCATTTTAACCACTTTATCCATTTATGTTGGCCATTCAAAAATAGCAGATCTACAAGCTCACAGTGCGACACTTTGTGAAAATATTTGAAAAATATCTAAAATATTCTGATATTTTTGAATAACATTTTTTATATCTTCTCTTCTGAGGGGTCCCTGGCACAATACATTTTCAAATGGGGCTCCGCGGCCAAATAAAATAGAATTTAGGGGTCCTTGGCACAAAAAAGTTTGAGAACCATTGAAGTTACGACATTAATTTACGAAAAAAGTTGAAAAATGAAGATACAAAGTTTCTGCCCGACAGCAAAACGATACGCATGGTCTTCACCCTGCATTATGGAGATTAAGGAAGGAACTTCGCACTTGTGAAGGGGGGGGGGGGGGGGGGTCTGCAGCAAGTTCATAGAGTTGTACATTAATGGAATGAAAGTTTCTATTATTTAAATTTAAATGTGAACATTTTAATTTGTAGTACTGGCATGTCAGCGATGTTTAAATATTTCATAACATGTCAGAATCCAGTTCGTAATTGGACAAAGAAATGTAAAAAAAAAGAAAAAGAAAATCCAATTATCAGCACCGACAATCCGACAAGGTAATGGCCTCGATCAGAATGACCCGATCACAGCATTTGGGGGTTTGGGGGGAGGGGAGGGGGGGGGGGGGATTTTATCACTTCCAACGATAATTGCCTTCATGGACGACAATGTCAGGTCAAGAAGAAGCCTTATGAGATTGAAAAAAGTGTAGAAAAGTTTTTGTGAATACATTAGGGAAAATGGCCATTCCTGGGAAAAGTGAAGGCATCGTCTGTCTCATTTTACAACACAAAAGAAGCGTCTCATTGTCGGCTCCACAATGTCTCTCCGAGGTTCATTTTGTGAATGTCGTCGCTTGTCAGGTGGAAACCTTGTATGTTTTTTTCACTTCCATATCCTGAAAAGTAAACGTGTGTTCTAATGCAGTGGTTCTCAAAGTAGGGTCTGGTGACCCCCAGAGGGTCCTTGAGGGGGTTCCAGGGGGTCCCTGGCCTAATGTCTGATAGTTACAGTACTAGGAACCAAAATGGACCCTTATGTGTCTGTAACTCTGAGAGCGTACACATGCTAACGGGTCCATTTTGGTTACATTTGTACACACTCAGAGTTAAATGAACATTTGTGGTTTCACAGTGTACATTAGGGGTCCCAAAAAAGCCATCAAATGGGGGTCTGTGGCCTAATGCATATCAAACTGGGTTCCTTGAAATTAAAATGGTTCAGAATCACTGCTTTAGCCATAAAAGTCTTCTCTTATGGGGTTCCCTGGTATACATTTTCAAATGGGGGTCCGCTGGTTAATTATGTAACAATAGGCTCTATGCACAGCAGCCATAGTATCACTTCCTTCACAGGTGTTACCAATGATACTAATGAAGGCTCTGTTCTCTTTAGTGTAGCACAGTAGTTCTCAGACTTTAATTTCCACGACCCCCATAACTCTGAGAGTGTACAAATGTACACATTTGTACACTCTCAGAGTTACACACCCGTAAGGGACCAATTGGAACCCCCTCAAGGAACCATGAGGGTCCCTGGACCACACTTTGAGACCCACTGGTGTAGCAAAGTGTTTCCAGTGTGTCAACATGCACAATATCAGCACCCTGACTCTGTTTGACCAGAATGGAACAGAGCCTTCATTAGTATCATTGGTAACACCTGTGAATTTCTTCACACTATGGCTGCTGTGCATAGAGCCTATTTGTGGGACATGAATAAAAAAAAAAAAGGTAACACACAGACAGACAACCAGTTACACATTCACTTTAAAAAAACAGGAGAAATGTTCCCTCTTTTGTAGGGAATTAATTTACGAAAAAAAGAAAGAAAAAAGAAGCAAACAAACATGAAATATGAAATATGGAGATACAAGGTTTCCGTCGGACAGCAACAATATATGGGATAATGTGCTGTCACATAACCACCAAGCATTTGCCCCATGAATATTAACCACATCCCATTCTGGTCGTGTCATAATAGGAGGAACGTCCGATCTACAAGCTCACAATGCGCTACATTGATCGGCTATTGTCACCGAAGAGATTTGGCGTATAATGTTTTTGTTTTGTTTTTAAGGAGGGGACCAAGAGCAGCACTATGATGGGGGACCCCCAGTTAATGAAGTTGTCTCTGTCGGGTGGAAACCTCATCCAAAACTGTTACTTTTCGGGATTGAAATTAAACAAATCTAATGTTGCAGATCTACAAGTGGTTAGATGGAAGGGTGGGCCGAGTGCATTTTTCAAAGCATGTTCATTTTAACGATCAATCAATTGATTGTGTTCCGGCGGCTTGGAGAAGTGAAACTGACATAGAAATGAAAGCTCATTTTTCAAGGTTTTAAAGAAAAAACTAATACCATGATATTTATTTTTACAGGACAAATTCACCCATTTTCAACCTATCTTCATATAATGATAAATCATAAAATGGTACTTTTTTACTCGTACTGTGTCTCATAGGAGGGCGGTGGACACTTCAGAAACCCGCCTACCAGTGACATCATGATTAGGCAGGTTATTTTCTTTTGCAAACAAATTTCACTTATTTTTTTTGCGAGAACAATGGCTTCCACTATAGCATGATAACTTTCCAGGAATAGAAAACCAACAGTTTCTTATTTGCTTGGATTCCCCATCGATGGTCACTGGTAGGCGGGTTTCTGAACTGTCCACAGCCCTCCTCTGAGACATAGACAGAGTAGACAAAAACGTTGCAATGTTATCATGAGCATTAGTGAGGACCAATTATATGAAGTATGGTGTGTGTGAATGAAATGTGTGTATATTTTTATATCGTCAACTTGCTTGTGATTCTGTGTGTATCCAAACCGAAATTGCTTGTCATTAACCACATGAACCCTATAGCGCCCCTATTCTAGGCACGTCCTAATAGGCGGACATTTGGCAAAAAGAGGGGGGGGGGGGGTGTAGAGGGAAAATTAGAAGCTAAAAAATAAGCTAATCGGCTGTGTTTTACCACTTTACATTGGCTATTTGAAAATAGCAGATCTACAAGCTCACAGCGACACGTTGCAAGGTTGTAGATCTGTTATTTTCCAAAAATATATATTTTTATATTTTTGAAACATTTTAACAACACAAATCTTGTATCCCCATACAAGATTTGTGTTGTTAAAATGTTTCAAATTACTGTACATATTAATTTGGGGGTCCTTGACATGAACAAATGTGGGAACCACTGGTTTAAACAACATTAGGAAGCAAGCCCAAATAAGCAACTACACTTTAGAAACAAGCCGGAAAAAAACACAACCCACAACTACCAATATTGCGGGTAATAAGCTTGTAATAAGCAGACATGGCAACACTGGCTGTGACGCCTGAATCTCTGCATGGAGGTTACATGGTGCTTGTTAAGTGATTTGAATCAGCTGTGTAGAGGAAGATCTTGTAGGGGAGACAGACTCATTTTCTGATTTCTGTCAGGTTGTGTTCCCACATTATTGTTGACTGATTTGATCCCTTAAATGAATTGAATTAGGGACAACAGGAAGTGATCCCCACATTAAAACACCCCCTTTTCCTCAGTAAGCTCCTTGGGAAACTTGTGAATAGGGGGTTCCAAATGGATCAAAACCGGTTTGAGAAACGGTTCAAAATGTGATGGAACCGATTCCTGTTCCTCGATGTTGGATCTGATTCCTCCGGTTACGGCCCTAGTCAAGTACAAACCCAGGGGGGACCCCCCCCCCCCCATCGACAACGTATTTGGGGTTTGCGTGGTTAAAGGACAGGATGCTGCTTTTACGGTGTTGTCTCTAAATGTTTGGTGGGACACGTTTTGAAATAAAGTGCTGGGATTTACCAGCCATGCAAACAAACGTCAGCTGTTCACGTTACTTTGTTAATGCTTCAGGATTCAAGGTTATGAAATAATGCTTCGTATAAAGTATATTATTTAGTTGTTTTGCAAAACGTCAAGTACAAAGTACTACAGAGTTGTACTTAAAGGACCACTTCACCCATTTTCAACCTATCTTCACATAATTGGTCCTCACTAATGCTCATGAAAAAAATGGTACAATGTTGTTCTACTCACTCTGTCTCATAGGAGGGCTGTGGAAACTTCAGAATCGAGCCTACCAGTGACAGTATGTTTTTTGTATTAACGCAATAACAATGGCTTCCAACATGCTAACTTTCCAGGAATAGAAAGCCTGCCGTTTCTATTAGCTTGGATAGGTAGGCATGTTTCTGAACTGTCCACACCCGTCCTCTGAGACGGGGTAGACACAATTGGTACCATATTATCATGAGCATTAGTGAGGACCAATGACATGAAGGTAGGTTGAAAATGGGTTTAAGTCGTCCTTTAAGTACAGTACGGTAAATGTACTTGTTACTTTCCCCCACTGTTAATGACAAAGCATTTGCTCTCGTTTTAATTTCACGACAGTCTTTTCATTCCAGTGTTTTTTTTTCTTTCTTAATGATTTGAATTAGGCAGATAACCTCCAGCCTGGCCAGGAAATGAGCTTGCATCGGACATCTAGGCTGTTAGCTCATTTCCTTCTAAATGGGTTGTGGATATTAATTATCCCATTAAGACCTGAGGCCGATTCTACGAACACCTTCTAAACCTGCAGTTCTCACACTTTTTTTTCACAAATGTTCAAAAATAGCAGATGTACAAGCTTGCATACAAGCTTGTATATCTGCTATTTTTGAACAGCCAATGCTAAAATCTAAAATGACACAGACGCTGTCCCGGTTTTAGTGGGTTATGACCCCAGTCTGACCAATAATAAAGGATGAACGCCAAACTAATTAAGCAGAACTAAATCCAAGCAACCACCTAATTACACAGTTATTCGCCAGAGTCCAATTAATTTGGGTGCAGAACTTTTGCGATTGAGCCCAGGGACACATCAGCACATCATGAACTCTATAAATGCATGCAGTCGAGAGCGTCACACTTCCTGACCTCATACACACCTCATACCGCAATGGAATAGAAACAAACTAAGCTTTTTTTGGGGCGTTATCCTTATTATGGTGGGTTGTGTGACATAATGTTTCATTTCACGATCAATAAAGATATCATTCTATCAATAAATCCTAGACATAAACGGTCCACAATTCAACCTAATTACTGAATTCATACAGTCAACCAATCGCGGTGGTTCTCAACCTAACTGCCTTTGAATGACCACTTCATTAATTAGTCAGAATAACGGATGAGACACTGTTTTTAGACTGAAACTTCAACATAAAATGGGCAACAAGGTCTTACCCTAGAACACTAACGATGAAAATAGTCACACCATCACTAACGTTGGGTATATTTTACCCAATATAATAAATTCCATAAAAATATATTTCTCATCAAAATATATTGAATTACAACAATAAATGGCGAATTGAGGTACTCTTTAATATTTCAACATGAAAAAAAAAACAAAACAAACAGGTATTGTTAAAAAAAATATTCAAAACATAATAGTAATGGAGCTGGGAACATTTTGCCTTTGGTCCACCCATTCCTGGGACATGTGAGCCTTGTCCAGTGAAGGCACAGTCTAATTGCATCAGCTGACCATTGCGACCATTTTTTCTATCACTAACGTTGGGTGAAAATCACCCGAAGACCTGCCTGTAGAAAAAAACAGGGATGGGGGCAGTGAAACAAACCTACTTTCTACGACGTCAGTGAGCATCCTGAAGGTACCCAAGGACCCGCCCACCTCAGACATCAGCAACATTATGAAAATCACATGATTACAATTGTTGGGGGTGAAATTGAAGTTCTGTGGTTAACTGCAAAATTTGTGACAGGAGGCCTTCTAAATGAGCATCGTGAAAGTCCACAGAATGAGACGGCAAATATTCAGGCACGCCCAGTCATCGCACACACACACACACACACACACACACACACACACACACACACACACACACACACACTTGTGAGGACATCAACATTTTTATGTTTTAGGAAAGTTCATGGAGAAAGTATGGCAGTTGCGTTGGAGGACGATGTACCCGTAACCCACAGCTTGGACAATCAATATGTTTATGTATTCTGTGTGTGGTGTATCTTGGTGTATGTATATTGTGTGAGTGTTTTATAAGCCCGTGCGGACTGGGCATCTTGTGGTGCAGGACACTATAACAAAAATCCAGTGGTGTAAAGTAACTAAGTACATTACTCAAGTACTGTACTTAAGTACAATTTTGTGGTACTTTTACTTTACTGGAGTATTTCCAATTGTCTATACTTTTACTTCTACTCCACTACATCTCAGAGGCAAATATTGTACTTTTACTCCACTACAATTATTTGAAAACTTTAGTTACTAGTTACTTTGCAGATATAAATGATTACATTATAAAACATACATTAACCACTTCAGCCCTATTTTATACCTAGGCTATTTGAAAATAGCCGATCTACAAGCTCACAACGCGTCGTTTTTACTAACGGAGTACTTCTACATTGCAGTATTGATACTTTTACTTAAGTAAAACCTTTGAGTACTTCTTCCACCACCACTGTAACATCTATCTATCTTTATATATATAGGGCGATGCTTTTAAAAATGCCGAATAACAGCAGATCTACAAGCTGACAACCTGTCGCACTTCTATCGGCGATGGTCCTCACAATGTCCATTTAAAATTTTCTACTATACTTGTGGGGACAGCTAGCACTCACAAGTATAGCAAAACACACACACACACACACACACACACACACACAGGCACACACAGGCACACACACGCCCCATATGGTTCAATCAAGGTAATTTGTTGATAGTTTTAAAGTGAAACCTTGCCTGATTTATACGCGCAACTAAATTAAGTGTGGAGGCAGCTACCGGCACGGCTAATCTGCTACATTAGGCTTTGAACACGTCGGATGTGTTTGTTTTAATGGTGGAGGAGAGGAGAGGAGAGGAGAGGAGAGGAGAGGAGAGGAGAGGAGAGGAGAGGAGAGGAGAGGAGAGGGAGAGGGAGAGTCATAATCCTAGTCTTTAAAATACAATTAATTTGAGTCTTCTTTCACTCACTTTATTCATCTGAAACGTTTTAGTTTTAGTCTAGATTTAGTTTAGACAAAAATGTATTTTGGCAGGTCGTGATGGCATCTAATGACTGATTTATACTTAGCTGTGTGCCGAAAATAGCCAATCTACAAGCTCACAATGTGTCTGCGTTGTGAGTTTGTAGATCGGCTATTTTCGGGAGTGCAACACCCGCGCACAACCAAGCATAAAATGACTTGTCTTAGTTCTACTGGACTAGACCATACCCGGTGAAGGGCGCAGGCGAAAGTAGTTGCAAACTTGGGGTTATTGCACGTCCTGTCGCGTGGTTTCTAGGGTAAAATATCGGGCTCTGTGCACAGCAGTCATGTTGGAAAGAAATTGGGCCTCTTCCTTACTTCCTTCACAGGTGTTACCAATAATACTGATTACAGCTCTGTTCCATTTAGTGTAGCACGGTGGTTCTCAAACCTTTTAATTTCAAGGACCCCCCATAACTGAGAGTGTATAAAGAGTGAGAGTGTATAAATATAAACCAAATGGACCCTTACGGTCCATTTGGTTCCATTTGTACACAATCAGAGTCATTAGGTAGGCCCTATTACAATGGCCCTATTACATAAACCCGAAAAAGGTATCGATCCCAGGCTAGGGTAACACTGACGGAGGAGAGGAGAGGAGGGACCCTACCGATGAATCCAGAGGAAGGCGGGTTGGGCTGGATGCTCTCCTGCGTGTTGGCCTGGATCACGTCCCACAGGTCCCAGATGAACGCCGGGTGGAGGATGTAGAAAGGCTGGTCCGGTCGCCGCCGCCGCCGCTCGCTGTACGGGGTGAAGAGGTCATAGTCCGGGTTCTCATACCACTGAGAGGAGAGGAGAGGTAGAGGAGAGGAGAGCATAAGTACAGGGGTCAACATTTTTCAGGCCAAGGACCCCTTAGCTAAGAGAGAGATGAAGCAGGGACCCCCCCCCAACACATTTCATAGATAGACTTGTTTGACAGCACTATCATCTAGTGGTGGGAAAAAACGGTCATTTCAGTGAACGAACGATTTCGTGCACGTTCACGGCAATGATTCGTTCAAATGGATTCGTTCACATTCTCGTTCAGTAGCACTATTTTTTAGAGTAAAACACCATCGCGGGAGCGTTTCTTTTTTCACGTCGCGCGTACAGCCCGACCTCCCGTCCTGTGTACGGGGGGAGGGGATGGGGGCATGAACGCTAGCGTGAACGTAGCAGTTTCAGAAAGTGAACGAGCTCGTTCACGTTCACGGCAAAGAACGAGTTCTTTTGAACATATCGATCATGACCGACACATCACTACTATCATTTTTGTTGTGTAAATTAATGTTTTTGTTAATTTTACAGACTATCGTTTCTATTAATATCTTTGGATTGATGTTAATGTGTATTTTCAGACATTTAACCCACAGTACTTAGTAAACTCGACCATTGGCTCTCTACTTCTCTGCTCTTTTTTCCTCCTACCAAACCTCCTTGCCGAAAATAGCAGATCTACAAGCTCACAGAACAGTTAAATGATGTTGCTATCAATTAAGGATTTGGCGGCCCCCCCTGTAGTAACTCTGAGGACCCCCCCCCCCCCCCCTCCCGGACCCCCTGCCGAAGACCCCTGCATTAGGAGATTAGATCTGACAGAAGACAAAATAAATGGTCTTTTAATCACAGCCCATGGTTTACTTTTAAATCATGCACCTTATGTGATATTACATCCGCTGCTATTTTTAACCGCCTCATTCCACCCACTATTATTAACCAAGCACCATTATGTCTCGTTCTATGCTGCTCATATTGACATATCTGACCTGCGTTCCTGTTTCTGTCCTTCTCCATTCTTTGCTGTCGGGCAGAAACCTCTTATCTTTTTGTGTTTTTCCGCACATTAACGCCCGACTTGATCATACTACAGCGTCACACAAAAGCATCAAAAGTAGCAGATTTGCAAGCTCGAAAGCTTGAAGCTTGTAGATCTGGTACTTTTGACGTTTTTGAATTTGAATCCTGAAAAGTAACAGTTTTGGACATTATGAGGTTTCCACCTGACAAAAACGAAATGATGATGGAAGCTTGTACGACGACAAACCTGTGACGTGTACAAATTATAAGAATGTAATTAAAATCCATCTTTTTTTCTCCCTGCTATAAGCAGTGGTGCAAAGTAACTAAGTACATTTACTTAAGTACAGTTTAGAGGTATTTGTACTTTACTTGAGTATTTCCAATTTTCTGTACTTTTACTTCTACTCCACTACATCTCAAAGGAAAATATTGTACTTTTACTCCACTACAATTATTTGAAAACTTTAGTTACCAGTTACTTTGCAGATATAAATTATTATATTACAAAACATTAACCACTTCAGCCCTATTTTATACATAGGCTATTTGAAAATAGCCGATCTACAAGCTCACAACGCGTCGCAACGCGACACGTTGTGAGCTTGTAGATCGGCTATTTTCAAACATTTTAGTACTTTTACTTTTGGTACTTTAAGCACATTTTGATGCCAATACTTTTGTACTTTTACTCAAGTAACATTTTGAACACAGGCCTTTTACTTGTAACGGAGTATTTTTATATTGTGGTATTGCTACTTGTACTTAAGTAAAATACTTAAGAGTACTTTTTCCACCACCACTGGTTGGAGAGTCGTAGACCCACCAATTACACTTTTGAGATGTTCAGGAATCCATGATCTAGAAAAGGTAGCGGATGTCGTGGAATTCTGGATAAATCAGTAATTGAGGGGGCAGTGGTTATACTTTAGTTTACATGATATCATGGGGAGAAGTACGCTCGACACACACAGTCTGACACAGATCGTAAGGTAGTTCTGCCAATGAACAATTGGCTATTCAAAAATAGCAGATCTACAAGCTCATAGCTCTGCACTCGGTGCCACGCTATGAGGCTTTTTCACAATTTTTTAAAAAGTTTGAACATTTTGTGCAAATCTTTGAATATATATATTTTTAAAGCAAACATTTGTAACACCTAAAAAAAACTATCATTGATATATCAGTGGGGCTCAAACCTTTTCTTGTCAAGGACCCCCAAAATTATATGTTTTTGGCTGCCGATCCCCATCAAAATGTTGTTCCAGGGACCCCCCAGGCCAATACAAAAAACAAAAACAGTACACAAAATATTAAAAGAAAAGTGCCAGGAGGAGGCAAGAAGCCCAAAGGGCTCATACGAGGCCTCTACCTATGTATAACAACATTAAAAGTATTATTAGAACATGATTTGTAAACAACACAATATGAATAGAATTTACAAAAAACATGATTGCAGTATATATAAGCTATTCATCTGGGGAACCCCCAAAATCATTTGGGGACCCCCATTTTGGGAACCACTGATCTAAAAAAGGTAGGGGACCACTGATCTAAGTGACATATTTGCAGTGGCACTATATTACTATGTAATGCGTTACTGCCCAACACTGTTCTTAAAGGGATAGTTCACCCAAAAAACTACTTTGTTTCTATCGATTGTCACCCCATGGAGACTTGAATTCATGGATATTTCTTCGTTTTTGTCGCATTCCTAAGCCAATAATTTGATGACCAGCGGACCGGTAGGCAGTGGTTCCGGTAGGAGACACAAAGGAGACTCTTTGCGTCTCCTACCGGAACCGCTGCCGGTCATCAAATTATTGGCTTAGGAATGCGACAAAAACAAAAAACATATCCATGAATACAAGTCTCCATGGGGTGACTAATCGATAGAAAAAAAGTCATTTTGGGGGTGAACTATCCCTTTAAAATAACATACATACTTTCAGGATACATAACACTTTTCAGGATACGGATACATAACACTTTACAGCAGAAAACTGTTGGTGAATATTCAAAGTGACAACTTTGAAGTGACAACTTACAAAACTGGAAAGTGTTATGTATCCTGTAAGTATGCATTTTATTTTAAGGCCAAGGACAAATACTGTACAGTTGCGGTAACTTTGACAATGACTGCAAGCATTGTTAGTGAGAAGGAGCGGCAACAGGAGCGACAAAGGAAAGAGACATTCCGTCAGAGAGATTACCAGGAAACTGATGTGTTTATTGTTTTCCAACTTACATCATACTGCCATTACTGGAAATAAAAGATGACCTAGAACAGTGCTTATCAAACTTTTTCATGTCAAGGACCCCCGAAATGATATGCATTTGGCTGTGGACCCCCATCTAAAAAAAACACATTTTGTGCCAGGGACCCCCAGAAGCAAAGATTTGAGTAACATTTAAAAAAAAATGTATATTCAAAGATGTGCATACATTTCCACGATTGATCTATTATTTTTGAATAGCCAAATTATAAAATATGGTTAAAGTGCTTAAAATGATGGTGACGCTATTAACAAATTTAGCTGGGGACCCCCTGGTATAACTTACATAATTGAATAAGTGTATACTTAAAGGGGTAGTTCACCCCCCAAATAACTTTTTTTCTATTGATTACTCACCCCATGGAGCCTTGAATTCATGGATATTTATTTGTTTTTGTCGCATTCCTTCCTTTATTATTTGATTATAATAAATTTAGCCCCATTGATTCCGGTAGGAGACACAAATGCATTTGTGTCTCCTACCGGAATCAATGGGGACACATTTATTATAATAAAATTATTGGCTTAGGAATGTGACAAAAACAAAAAAAATATCTATGAATTCAAGGCTCCAGATGGTCAGTAATCAATAGAAAAAAAGTTATTTTGGGGGTGAACTACCCCTTTAAAGAAAAAAACATGAATAGTGGAAATAGAACAGCTATTTCCACTATTTTTGAAAATGTTTGAAAATATATGCATATTTTTAACATGGAAATGATGAGGATTATGCAAAAAAAAAAATTACGATAATCTCAAATAATTGCGATTAGGCGATTATGTAATAATTGTGACAGGCCTACCTGCACATAGTGGCAGAGCATTCCGTTCTATGGAAACCATTGTACAACCATGCTAGTGTATTCCTGTGATGTTGTAACGACATTTGATTGAGACAAGTATTCTTGCGTACTTGCATTTGTGCTTATACTTATTTGCCTTAGCCTAGTGTCTGTTGACTAGATACACTTTGGCTATTCAAAAATAGAAGATATACAAGCTCATAGCGCGGCACTGTGAATCTACTATTTTTGAAAAATCTAGAAAATGAGTGCAAATCTTTGAATATATATATTTTTAAAGCGAACATTTGTGACTGTCAAATGTCAGAATAAATGTCTTAATTGTTCTAAAAAATATATATTGTTGCTATATCAGTGGTGCTCTAACTTTTTCTTGTCAAGGACCCCCCAAAATTATGTTTTTGGCAGCCGATCCCCATCAAAACATGCATGGGCGCCCCCCTCCAGGCCAATACAAAAAAGAAAAAAAGTACACAAAAATATATTTTAAAAAGTGCCAGGAGGAGGCTAGAAGCGCAAAGGGCTTAATATTACCAAAGTAAAATATTGCAGACACTAGATAGGTGTACTCATTCGGCAGGTGATTTGTGATGTTTATTCTTCCTAGGAGTGTATCTCACAGTACTTCTCACTCTGTAGCCTTGACGTATGTGCTGCCTCTGGTGTTAACTACATTGGATCCATTGGAACAGAGGGTATTTTTTCAATTACATTTCCGGAAAAATAGTGGTTTTGGACATACAAGGTTTCCACCCTGGGTACAATCAACCCGACAGGGACAGCATAGACGTGTTTGCCAATCTTTGCTAACATTAAACCAGACAAAGAGTGATTTGTGTATTGATCTATATATCGATTCATCTCAGCAGCTCGTGACAGAATATTAGACATGCGCCGTGGAAGTTCAGCGGATTAGATTACATTGCATTGTATTGATCACACAGGGTTCAGTCATTACAGGAGCCACTACTGTAAGGCAGTAGGGAGTCAGTAATAAGGCTGCATAAGGCAGTAGGGAATCAGTGATAAGGGAGTATAAGGCAGAAGGGAGTCAGTTATAAGGCAGTAGGGAGTCAGTAATAAGGGAGAATAAGGCAGTAGGAAGTCAGTAATAAGGGAGCATAAGGCAGTAAGGAGTTAGTAATAAGGCAGCATAAGGCAGGAGTCAGTAATAAGGCGGCATAAGGCAGGAGTCAGTAATAAGGCGGCATAAGGCAGGAGTCAGTAATAAGGCGGCATAAGGCAGGAGTCAGTAATAAGGCAGCATAAGGCAGTAGGGAATCAGTATTAAGGCTGCATAAGGTAGTAGGGAGTCAGTGATAAGGGAGTATAAGGCAGAAGGGAGTCAGTTATAAGGCAGTAGGGAGTCAGTAATAAGGGAGAATAAGGCAGTAGGAAGTCAGTAATAAGGGAGCATAGGGCAGTAACGAGTTAGTAATAAGGCAGCATAAGGCAGGAGTCAGTAATAAGGCGACATAAGGCAGGAGTCAGGAATAAGGCGGCATAAGGCAGGAGTCAGTAATAAGGCGGCATAAGGCAGGAGTCAGTAAGAAGGCAGCATAAGGCAGTAGGGAGTCAGTAATAAGGCAGCATAAGGCAATAGGGAGTCAGTTATTCGGGAGCATAAGGCAGGAGGGAGTCAGTAATAAGGCAGCATAAGGCAGTAAGGAGTCAGTAATAAGGCAGCATAAGGCAGTAAGGAGTCAGTAATAAGAGAACATAAGGCAGTAAGGAATAAGGGAGGGAGTAAGCAATAAGGCAGCATAAGGCAGTAGGGTGTCCGCAATAAGGCAGCATAAGGCAGTCGTAGGGAGTCAGTAATAAGGCAGCATAAGGCGGTACAGAGGCAGTAATGAACTAGCATAAGGCAGTCATAGGAAGTCAGTAATAAGCCAGCATAAGGCAGTAAGGAATCAGTAATAAGCCAGCATAAGGCAGTACCGAGTCAGTAATAAGCTAGCATAAGACAGTAGGGAGTCAGTAATAAGCTAGCATAAGGCAGAAGTGGGGAGTCAGTAATAAGGCTGCATAAGGCAGTAGGGAGTCAGTAATAAGGCTGCATAAGGCAGTAGGGAGTCAGTAATAAGGCTGCATAAGGCAGTAAGGGAGTCAGTAATAAGGCTGCATAAGGCCATAGGGAGTCAGTAATAAGGCAGCATAAGGCAGTAGGGAGTCAGTAATAAGGGAGAATAAGGCAGTATGGCGTCAGTAATAAGGCAACATAAGGTGATAAGGCAGCATAAGGCAGTAGGGAGTCAGTAATAAGAAAGCATAAGGCAGTAGGGAGTCAGTAAAAAGGCAGCATAAGGCAGTGGGGAGTCAGTAATAAGGGAGCATAAGGCAGTAGGGAGTCAGTAGTAAGGCAGCATAAGGTAGTAGGGTGTTAGCAATAAGGCAGCACAAGGCAGTAGTGTCAGTAATAAGCGAGCATAAGAAATTACGGAGTCAGTAACAAGCTAGCATAAGGCAGTGGGGAGTCAGTAATAAGCTAGCATAAGGCAGTAGGGAGTGAGTAATAAGCTAGCATAAGGCAGTAGGGTGTCCACAATAAGGCAGCATAAGGCAGTAGGGTGTCTGCAGTAAGGCAGCATAAGGCAGTAGGGTGTTAGCAATAAGGCAGCATAAGGCAGTACAGAGTCAGTAATAAGGCAGCATAAGGCAGTGCGGAGTCAGTAACAAGCTAGCATAAGGCGGTGGGGAGTCAGTAATAAGCTAGCAAAAGGCAGTATGAGTCAGTAATAAGGGAGCATAAGGCAGTAGGGAGTCGGTAATAATAAGTCATAAAAGCCATTCAACCCTACATTGGAATTGCATAAATTGAGGGGCCTCTGGAGGCACGTCTCCAAAAGACTATGCATTTCTGCCCATAGAGGGCGCCACATATGATAAGCTGGACCGTATGTCATAAAAACACCATTATCCCCCAGCTTCTTCATGTCCTGACAGCTGCAACCCATGACACAGCCCTGGGTAGGCAGTCCAGGGATACAGTATGCAAGCCTTAAAGTGAACCTTTTCTAGTCTTCTTCTTTTTGTTTTCACTTTCTTGAAAATGTACATTTTCTTCTGCTCTTCAGAAGAAAATGTACATGTGTGACAAACAATAATAGTATGACTATTAATACAGTACATTTGAAACATGACAAACCGAATGATGCTATGCTGATGAATTTGCCATATCAGGGAGTTCCACAGGCATTGCATTTCCCTGATTGGCTGACCCAACCCACAGGGCTTTGCGGATTGGTCAAGCTTTGCATATCGCTCATGTCATGCTGTACCAATATAAGCGATAACGTACAAGCAACAGTTCTCAGTCCTCCCATTCTTTGACAGGGCTACATTAGACCGATCCGCTCTGACCCACACACAGTGTTTCTGGTCGTGTGTGAAATGTTCTGCTGGCCCGTGCATCTGAATGGCCTAAAGAAGGTCTATCATGCTGCTGTGGCCGTGGGGCACAAGGTGTACTCATTCGGCGGATTCTGTTTAATCCCTGCGATGTCCGACAAACGGAGCTACATGTGCATGTACATCTGTTACATGGATCCCATCGACGTGCACGTCTTCAACACTGTGTCCCTGCGCTGGATCAAGCTGCCACCGGTGACAACCGGGAGCGGTGAACTCCCTTCCGAGGTTTCCTACATGCGCCACAGCCACACGGCTGTGCTGATAGAAGACATCATCTACATCTGGGGCGGGAGCACGTACAGGGAGCACAGCAACGTGCTCTATGCGTTTGACGTGGGCACCCACGGATGGTTCAAGCCCCCGGTCTCGGGCATCGTTCCGGAGTCGAGGTACCACCACTCGGCCTGTGTCCTGGGGAGGGTCATGTATATCTTTGGAGGGTTCAACCTGCTGACGAGATACACTAATGACATTCACAAGTTGGACACAGCCACAATGGCCTGGACTTTCGTTAACACGAGAGACACTCAGGCGCCTGCTACGACATGCCACTCCGCCACCATCATTGGCAAAAGTATGTTTGTATTTGGCGGCAGAGGGGACCAGGACAAAAATCAGTACAACATCGTCAGAGTGTTTGACACGGAGACCAACTGCTGGCTGAGCACGCCCTCTGCACAGCTTCTTCCAGAAGGGCGCTCGGATCACTTGGCCTTCGCCTACAACGGAGAGCTGTACATATTCGGCGGCGACAACTTCCGTCTGGGCGAAAGCGTCAACGATCTGTGGAAATTCAATCCGGAGACTTTCTCCTGGAGGAAGGTCGAGTGCAAGGGGAAAGGCCCGTGCTCGTGGATGTCTAAGATGTGCTGTTGCATGGTGGAAGATCGCGTCGTCCTATTCGGAGGATACAGCTCCACGCCCATTCCGGTAAACGACGGCGACCTCGAGGACGAGGACGACGCCGAGGTGTGTGACCTGTACATCTTAGACTTAACTCCTAGCTTGAAGACATTATGCAAGCAAGCTGTTATTCAGTACGGTCTGGAGCACTCGGAACTCCCAAACGACATCAGGTGGGAGCTGTCGGCCATGGCTACCGACAGCAACGGGAAAACTAACATGAGTGTGCTGGCTTCCAGCGGGCCCACTAAAACAAAAAGGCAGAGAACAAGTTCCAGGCACTGGGACAGCAGAAAGGGGAAGGCGAGGAGATCGCTGCCCTTAAAAAGGCTCCCTTCGTTCAGATGGGAGAGAGGGCAGGGCACTGGAACATGCTTGAGTGATCCCACTGGGAACTAATCAGCATCATACTACTCTATAACTGGCTTTTTTAATGGTTTTTATTCTATTTTGTTCTCCGCAAGTGAGTTAAACGAGCTCATCGTTTACACAACACCATAAATGCAATAGCTTACATTTTACTAATATAGATTGTGCCCCAGGCATTTCGTCATTTACAAAGATTGATTAACATAGGCGACAACAAAAGCCAGGTGAAAATGTGTTCAAAACATATCAATTCATTTACAAAGACAACGAGTAAGTAGTGTTGCATTTTTTTCCTTCGTTTTATTCATAGTTTTGTTTTATTTTTAATTTTTTTCTTCAATTCAATTTAGTTTTAGTTCGTTTCGAGAGTGGGTTAGCTTCGTTTCAGTTTCGTTTTTTAATGTTTAACAATGTGTAGTTTTTTTGTTCAGTCTGTATTGTTTGAACAGGTTTTTAGTTATTAGTTTCAGTATTAGTTTTGTTTTATGTTTTTATTACATCAGTAGCATTTGTCAGGGGAACAATTCAAGACGTTCAGAACTCTTTGTCATGTAGACATCTCAGTCTCAATGAACCTCTTATCTCCATATTTTAACTTTTTTTGTAAATGAATGCCCTACTTCGCCATACTAAAGTGTCACACAAAAGTAGCAAATTGAGCTGATCTGCAGCTTGTAGATCAGCTATTGTTTTGCTTGTTTTATTTGAATCCTGGAAAGTAACAAGTTTTGGAGATATGAGGTTTCACCAACAGAGACGATAATGCAACAATGCCTCCTCATGCTTATGTTGATACATTTGACCAAATCGTCAGACTAAAACTAAGGACATTTTCTTTATATCGTTTTATTTCATCCAGTCTAGTTTATTTTTTCAGTGAACTTTTTTTTCACCTATTTTTAATTTAAAGTTTTTAGCTTAAAGGTAGGGTAAGTGATCTACTTTGGTTAAAATAAGTGTTAAATAGCTCTATAG
Organism: Gymnoscopelus braueri; assembly: GCF_963280865.1. Classification (NCBI taxonomy): domain Eukaryota; kingdom Metazoa; phylum Chordata; class Actinopteri; order Myctophiformes; family Myctophidae; genus Gymnoscopelus; species Gymnoscopelus braueri. The sequence continues at coordinate 33,527,735 of NC_137626.1, forward strand.
TCTGATAGTACTCATTGCTATAGAGTGTTTGTTCAGTAAAAGGAGTCTCCTTGTCTCTCCAGCTCTTTATTAAACATAAAATGCATTTTCAGCGCTCTCTCCTGATTGGCTTAAATGTTGTCACCTACCTGAAAATGTACTATATTCTGTTTACTAAAGAGCTGGAGAGACCCCTGTGACAGAACAAACGCTCTGTAGCAATGATTACTATCAGAATATAGTACTATAACCTTTTAAACAAATATAATAATAATACCAACAAATATCACTTACCCTACCTTTAAGTTTTATCCTTGTTCGCAGAAATTCTGTGAACCATCAAAGGTCACCGTTTTCCAGTGTGTTCCTTCACACCCAGATATAATGAATTCTACCAAACCATCTACAGTGGTTGTCAGACATGTTCATGTCAAATTAATATGTATTTGGCCATGGACCCCCCTCTGAAAAGAATGTGTCAAAATCATTCAAGATATATCTACATTTTTAAATAGCAGATGCGTTGATGTTGTGAGCTTGTAGATGTTTCTAATAACCAAGGCATACAAGGGTTAAAGTGGTTAAACAGATTTTGATGCTTTATCAACTAAATTAGCTAGGGACCCCCTGGAACCCCCTCAAGGGCCCTTGAGGGTCCTCACGCCCCACTTTGAGAACCTGATAGCAACCGTGTTTGGGAGACACATTTAGAGCTTCCAACTGTAGTTCCTTCCTATGATTCAGAACGCTGCTGCTCGATTCCTTACTAACACATTTTGCTGGTGCTCCGGCATCAGCTTGCTGGTGCTCCGGCATCAGCCATCAGACCTCTGGAGCTTGTTCAGAAAGCTGCGGCTCGTCTGGTGTTGAACCGCCCCAAGTTCTCCCACACAACTATCCTTCTCCGTTCTCTGCACTGGCTCCCCGTAGCGGCTCGCATTCAGTTTAAAACCCTGGTGCTAGCCTATAGGGCAGTGAAAGGAACAGCTCTTTCTTACCTCCGGGCTATGGTCGATGCCTACACCCCTGCCCGACCACTTCGGTCTGCCACCTCGGGGCGACTGATTGCCTCGTCACTCAAGGGTCCTTCTGGTCGATCGACAGGGTCACAACTTTTTTCTGTTCTGGCCCCACAGTGGTGGAATGAACTTCCCACTGATGTCAGGACAGCAGAGTCACTGCCCATCTTTCGCCGCAGGCTGAAAACCCACCTCTTCAGGAAACACTACCCTTCCTCTTTGCCTGGCCTACTTGTTGTTAACTAGTTGTACGAACTCTTGTTTTATTTTTGTACCGTTTTATTGGATCTTGTTTAGTCGATACACCTATTTTGTTTTAGCTCGTGCTCATTTGATTTTGCTATTTTGTCTCATCTGTTTAAGAAAGTAGGTAGCTGATATATTGCACTTTTACCTTAGCGCTAGGTATACTCTTGGTTGCTTGTTTTTGCAGGAAATGCACTTAAGACTTCTGGTGATTAGTAGTTTCGTTCCCTACCTATGTTGAATGCACTTATTGTAAGTCGCTTTGGATAAAAGCGTCTGCTAAATGACTGTAATGTAATGTAATGTAACACATGCAAGATAGTGGAGCATATCACTCCAGTTCTTAAATCCTTACACTGGCTCCCTGTGTAAAGAATTTAACAGTGGTGAAAAAAGTACTCAAATTCTTTACTCAAGTAAAAGTATCAATACTGCAATGTAGAAATACTCTGTTACAAGTAAAAGTCGGGAATTCAAAATTTACTTGAGTAAAAGTACAAAAGTATTGGTATCAAAATATATACAAAAGTAAAAGTAATTTTTTTTTTGAAAATAGCAGATCTACAAGCTCACAACGTGTCACGATGCGACGCATTATGAGCTTGTATATCAGCTATTTTCAAATAGCCTATGTATAAAATAGGTCTGTAAAATAACTAGCAACTAAAGTTTTCAAATAATTCTAGTGGAGTAAAAGTACAGTAATTGTCTCTAAGATGTAGTGGACTAGAAGTAAAAGTACTGGAAATTGTAAATACTCCACTAAAGTAAAAGTACCTAAAAAATTTACTTAAGTTAAGTACAGCACTTGATGTACTGGAATTTTTTTTTCCCACGATTTTGTAACCCCATTTTCTTTTCACCCTGTGCCAACTGTCTAAGTAATCCTGGGCGCTACACTCCCTCTGCCAGCCTAGGGAGAGCCCAGAGCCAAGCTCATGCCTCCTTCAATGCATGAGAGCTAGCAAGCCGCTTCTTATCACCTGACAGGGGGGAAGGTTCCCCGGTAGCCAGGACGTAGCGCGTGGAAGGAATGCGTTATTCCAACCAGTTCCTTTCCCCTCCACTAGGCGCCCTGGCTGACCAGGGGGAGGCAGTATAGAGACCAGGATTACTGCATGTTTTTTGTGAGGGTAACCTACCCTATAGGGGACACGGGGAGAACATGCAAACTCCACACAAAGTAGGCCCTTTTGCCAACCCCACGTAGGGTCTATGGGCACGGATGACGCAGAGGAGAGGACACGCCCAGGACCTTTTTAGCTGTGAGGCGACAGCGCTACCGACTGCCCCACCCTGCACCCCCACACCACTGGAATTGAATTTCAAAATACTACTGTTGGTCGATAAAGCTTTGAATGGTTTAGGGCCAAAATACATTTCTGATCTTGTACGATATCATGAACCTTACAGACCTCTCAGGTCATCTGGGAAAGGCCTGCTTTCTGTTCCTACAACCAAAAATAAACGTGGGGCAGCATTTAGTTTTTATGCACCATATAATCTGGAACAAACTGCCACTCTTATTTATTTTAAAACCCAACTAAAAGACCTTTCTGTTTGCCCGCTGCCTTTAATCGAGTTATTCTTCTTTTTTTGTCTTTTCTATTAATTTGTACTTATTTTTGTGTTATGCATCCTAATGTCATTTTATAATCGTGTTTCCTTTGCTTGATGTTCTGTGTAAAGCACATTGAATTGCCTTGTTGTTGAAACGCACTATACAAATAAACACACACACACACACACACACACACACACACACACACACACACACACACACACACACACACACACACCTCCCTTTTAAAACCCACACACACACCCCTCCCTTTTAAAACCCTAAGTCAATAAATTGCTTGCCTTCCATTAAAGCGCAAACTAAGCGGAGCTGCGTTTGTTGGTTTAACATAATGTGGCGAGTAAGCAGACAGGTGGCCGGTTTCATTCTCTACACATGTTCATCATCCAAATTAAATCATCATCGTCTCAGAACGTCTTCTGAGCTTTGGACAGGGTATTATGTAAGTGTGTTTAGGGGACGGGGGGACGGGGGGGATTATGCCACACAGGTTCATCAAGTACATTCTTAAAGGAGTAGTTCACCCAAAAAAATTACTTGTTTACTATCAATTAACAGACCCCATGAAGATTCATGTAGATTCTTTTTTGTTCATGTCGCATTCCTGAGCCAGTAATTTGATGACCGGGTCATCGGTCAGTAGGAAACTCAGTCATCAAATTATTGGCTTAGGAATGCAACAAAAACTAAGAAGTCTCCATGAATGATGCAACGCGTTGTGAGCTTGTAGATCGGTTGTGTTCACAAGATTTTAACACATTTTATACATATATATACCTTCTGAGACAGGACATTGCATGTGCATAATGAGTACCTTTACTTTTGGTACTTTAAGTATATTTTGATGTCATTCATTTTGTACTTTCACAATATTCTTAAAACCAGACTTTTACTTGTAACAGAGTGTTTCTACATTGGAGTATTGATACTTTTACCTAAATAAAATAAATTGTGTACTTATTCCACCACTGTTTCCAAGAAAGATAAGAGACGCCCAGAAAAGATCAAATAAAATATCACAGTATATTATACAGTTTTTGTATAACATTTTCACCACTTGAACCCCAGCATCCATATTCTTGGGGGAACATGGGCCAAAAATAGCTGAATCTACAAGCTCACAACGTGACAACACATTGTGAGCTTGTAGATTGGCAGTGTTTGGCAGAGAGATTGGGTGTAGACAGGAAAACAGCACAAGCACAGAGATAATTCAGGTCCAGCTTACTAACCCTTGAGTGTTTTAAGCGGTTAACAACCGGTTTTTATAGTATAGTTTGTATAGTTTATTACTTTTGATGCAGTAATGGTCTTAAAAGTCCTTAAATTGTCACTTCGTTGTCATCTGGGGACCCCCCCCCCCCATCCCAAAATTATGTGGGGGGACCCGCCTGGGGGTCCCGACCCAGAGGTTGAGAAACACTGCAATAAGGGACACGTCTTTTAATTTCCAAATAAGGGACGATTCTGTATGTCAGAGGACGGCTGGGAACTCCAGACCGGCGTGTTGATACCCAACACCATCACGGTGTTCCAGACGCAGTGGAGCAAGCAGTGTGTGAGCTTAAAGATGGAAGCTGCTATCAGGACGTCAGCCAAGCATTCTGGGAGCACTGAAGCAGGGCCGGACTGGGAGGGGGGGGGGCGCGTTTCACTGTTTTAACCCAGGAACCCCATGTAAATTACGCCACAGCTGAGAAGCAGCCCAAACATTAACGTAACTAATAATTGGGCCACGCGGCCCGGAAAGGACCGTAATAATCCTAAAACGGGAGCAGAAAAAAAAAGATCAGTCTGGCTGTGAAAAAAATAAGATTCTTTTTTTTCTTTTTTTTTCACAAAGAACCAGGAGATAACGTGATCCGGGGATTTACTGCTCCATTCACTTCCTGGTTAATTTAATCGGGAAATAACCTGTATCTCGGCTCCTGTGTTTTACTATGTTTTTTTTGGGGCGAGACAGGCTATTTTCAACGGCGTTTAACAGGTGAATGGGAGGTCGCCATGACATTTCTTTTTTTCAGAGTGAAACCCTCCGTGATTATAGCAACCATCAGGGGATTGATCATACTGGAGATGCATATTCTGTGACTACTAGGTAGGAAAGAAAATCGAAATATCGCTGGCAGTCAGAGCTTTATTTATTCATTTACTCTGGCAGTGGAAGAGTTAAGGCCAAAAAGGTATAGTGTCATATCTCCTTATACTCCCGACAGCGTAGAAGAAAAAAGAAAGGCATAGAGGGAAAAAAAGTGAAAAAAATAGGAAATAACGATTTTACGGAGCTCACACAGAAGCTGCCTTCTCCTTGTATGGCGCTTCCAGCCCTTCTACTTCCCTTTCTCTATTTATGGAAAGAGATGATGAAACTTGCACCCAAAAAATAATAATCACCCACTGTTTTACACCTGTAAACCTGTGATGTGACAAGAAAGTTTACTCCGAGTGTTGCCATGAGGCGGATTTGAAATAAATAAATACAAATTGGGAATCGTCTTCCTTGGCCTATACATCATTGGTTCTCAAAGTGGGGTCCGGGGACCCCCAGGGGTCCTTGGGGGGGTTCCAGGGGGTCCCCAGCAAAATGTGTTAATATAGCATCACAATAATTTTAGGATAAGGATAAGGATAATTCCTTTTAACAGGTCGTTCATGAAAGTCCTTGCGGTCTTGTTTCCAATGAGAACCTCAGGGACAAATTTCATCGACACATAAGCTGGCCTGGCCTGGAATCGAACCTGGGGCAACCAGGGCCTCTGGCTCCCGAGGCGGGCTCACTAACCACTCAGCTATGGCCGCCCCTAACCTTTCATACTTTGGCTATTAAAAAAATAGCATATAAGCTCATAGCGCGGCACCGAGTGCCGCGATATGAGCTTGTAGATCTGCTATTTTTGAAAAATCGTGAAAATGTCTGCAAACCTATTTTTTAAGCGAACGTGTGTAACTCAAATATTTGCTTCATGGGGGTCCCTGGAACAAAATATATGAGATGGGGGTCGGCGGCCAAATACATATCATTTTAGGGGTTCTTGACATGGAAAAGTTTGAGAACCATTGGCCTACATTGTGTACTAGAAACTTGACAGTGATTGGCCATTGGCCTGGACAGAGACATTATTTACAGTTTTTTTGATTGATTGAATATTTTATTAGGCAAAAAATGTAAAACAGCACAGTTACATTTAAAATACTTTGTCTAACAGGTCCGTTCATAAAAGTCCTTGCGGACTTGTTTCCAATGAGGGCCTTGGTATTCAATTCATGGGCATATATAGTGGCACCACAGTTCAAATATCATTACAAAATAAACAGCAAAAAAAATAACACTATGTACAACAAAAAAAATGAAAAAGAGGGGGGGGGGGGGGGAAATATGTACAAGAACAGGGGGGGGGGGGGGGGTCTGCTGTCTACCTCCTCCTTTGGCCTCCTGAAAGGTGATTTTTTAAGGCTCTTTTAAATGCATTTTTTGAGGGATGGAGTTAGACTATTCCAATCCTGGGTGGCAGTGCTGTAGAAGGAGAATTTGCCCATGTTTGTTTTATGGGTGGGTGGTACCAAATTGTTGTTAACGCTCCCTCTGGTATTGTGACTGTGGGTGTCGCTAACCTTTTGGAGGTACAGTATTTACTCAGATATGCGGGAATAGGGGGCATATCGGGCAAATTTGCATTTACAATTTTGAAGGCCAGTCCCATTTTTAGTTGTTTAACCCTGTCTTCCACCCTGAGCCAGCCTAGGCTGGCAAAATGGGTGGGAGAAAGGTGGGTCATGGGCCCCAATCCGAGGAGTAGCCGAATCAGTTTGTTTTGGGAGGTTTGAAGCTTAGTCTTCAGTGACACTGAGGTGTTGGAGTACCAGGAGGTGCAAGCATAGTCAAAAAGTGGTTGAATCACAGTCCTAATTGTAAATCTGCGTAACCCTTCACCTGGGCTGGTGAGGGGATACTACTCAGCTCCTTAACACGCACCAAGATCAAGATAAAACCATGGTGCCATCAGTGGTGGAAAAAGTACTTAAATGTTTTACTTAAGTAAAAGTATCAATACTGCAATGTAGAAGTACTCTGTTACAAGTAAAAGTACAGAATTCAAAATTTACTTGAGTAAAAGTACACAAGTATTGGAATCAAAATGTACTTAAAGTACCAAAAGTAAAAGTACTCAAATGTCTGAAAATAGCCTATGTATAAAATGGGGCTAAAGTGATTAATGTATGTTTTGTAATGTAATAATTCATATCAGCAAAATAACTAGTAACTAAAGTTTTCAAATAATTGTAGTGGAGTAAAAGCACAATATTTGCCACTGAGATGTGGTGGAGTAGAAGTAAAAGTATAGACAATTGGAAATTCTCCAGTAAAGTAAAAGTGCCTCAAACTTGTACTTAAGTACAGTACTTGAGTAAATGTACTTAGTTATTCTTTACACCAGTGGCGGGTGCCATTAATTATTAGCAAATCCCCCATGTGCCAGGTTTTCCTATCTACAGCATGTTTACCTGACTGACGGTGAGTCAACACTGGAGCTGACAACTCATTCAAAAGACATGGGTATGATTGCACAGTTGGCAATTGTGGTCTGGGTGTGTTTGCTTGAATATGATTGCTTTAGTCCGGTCTGAATTGGACTGGTAGGTTTTGAAACGATGCTTTGGCACAGAGAAAGGGGGGAGGGGGAGAGAGAGAGAGAGAGAGAGCTAAAACAAACCATTTAATCAGGTCATTGACAGCTTCCCACAGATCCATCACAGCACATTTGGGAAGTTACAAAGTACATTAACGATAAATGACTTATTAACGTACACTAAGCAAATAACCATCACGTCTGTACAACGTTTCCTCAATGTCAACAATGTGGAAGTTAAATAAACCAGCCTTATTAGTAGTATATGAGTAGTAGTGGCGGCAGAGATTGATTTACAAATTCAATTGTAATACGATCATGACTTATATATTGAGGTTCGCTAGCATTTACTGAGTATTATTCACTTGTTGAGCTTTTCCCATGAATTCAGTGACTATGGACAAAATGTAAACACATAAGAAGGCTTCCTAAACTTAGCCTCAAGTTCGAGACCCAAGAAGATAGATTTGATGTCTCCTGGGGACCCGATCGTACAAACATACATTATGTCGTTTAATCGTTTGACACTTAACCCATTAAAGGAGAATTCCGGACATTTTAAGTGTTATCTTTGATGTGTCGTTACTCACCTACCGACGTAAACAGTGGCATTGTTTATTTCAAGAGATTCCCCTGTCGTCATATTTTCAACACCCTCCGTTGTCATAATGGGAGCGCGTGTCATAGGGAAATTCGTCTATTATAACCGATGCAAAGTTATTTTTTTCTCTACTACTACTCATTGTGGTGTCTCATGATAGTAAAACATGCAGTGAAAGTTCCTGAGAGGCTACCGCTAATGACGAACGAGCTAACGCTAGTTGCTTGTTTCTCTCCCAGAACCTGGCAACTTGGTGTTGCCATGTTGAGAAACAAGCAACTAGCGTTAGCTCGTTCGTCATTAGCGGTAGCCTCTCAGGAACTTTCACTGCATGTTTTACTATCATGAGACACCACAATGAGTAGTAGTAGAGAAAAAAATAACTTTGCATCGGTTATAATAGACGAATTTACCTATGACACGCGCTCCCATTATGACAACGGAGGGTGTTGAAAATATGACGACAGGGAAATCTCTGGGAATAAACAATGCCACTGTTTACGTCGGTAGGTGAGTAACGACACATCAAAGATAACACTTAAAATGTCCGGAATTCTCCTTTAAGACCGGGAAAGCATCTGTCATTTTCGATTTGAACCATTATCGTAACCCTTGGCTATTCATAAATAGCAGATCTACAAGGTCATAGCGCGAGTGCCGCACTATGAGCTTGTAGATCTGCTATTTTCAAAAAAATTATGAAAATTTGTCCAAATCTTTGAATATATATATTTTTCAAAGCGAACATTTGTAACTTAAATATTTGCTTATAAATGTGTTCTAAATCCTAACCGTTCTTGGAAAAAACTTGTGTTGCTAAAATCAGTGTTTCTCAAACTGTTTCATGTCAAGGACCCCCAAAATGATATGTATTTGGCCGCGGACCACCATCTCAAATTATGTTGTTCCAGGGACCCCCCTGAAGCAAAGATTTGAGTAAAAAAAATTACTTAAAAAAAAATATATATATATATATATTCAAAGATTTGCACACATTTTCAAGATTTAAAAAAAATAGCAGATCTACAAGCTCATAGCGCGGCACTCGGTGCCGCGCTACAAGCTTGTATATCTGCTATTTTTGAATAGCCAAAGTATAAAATAATGGTTAAAGTGGTTACACAGATGCGTTCCCGGTCTTAGAGGGTTAAACCCTATATGGTTGATGGTCCCTCAGGGCTAGATACTGGTGCCTTTTCTGCTTTCTGTTATTGTGGGGAAGGCTTTCGCTGAGAATAGCCGATTGACAAGCTCACAAGATGCGTCGTGAGCTTGTCAATCGGCTATTTACACATATAGGCTCTAAAGCAGCCTTACAGCGTTTCGCAGGTTCGAATCCCGATCCCGACAACCTTTGCTGCGCGTCACTCCCTGTCTCTCTCTCCCTGTTTCCTGTCAATCTCCGCCAGAAATAGCCCCCAAAATGTATTTCAAAATAAAAAAGAGAAAAGACAATATTTTGTAATTTAGTGATACCGCTGTGGTTCTTTAAAGGAATAGTTCACCCAAAAAAGTACTTATTTCCTATCAATTACACACCCCATGAAGCCTTGAATTCATGGCGATCTTTTGTGTTTTTGTCGCATTCCTAAGCCAATAATTTGATGACCGAGTCGTGGAGGAGACACTATCGATTAATATAAAATCGACCCTATCAGGCAGAAACCTTGTATCTCCACTTTTCAGTTTTTTTTTTGTAAATTAATGCCCTACATCATCAGACAAGAGTGTCGCACAGAAATAGTGAAAATAGCCGATCTACAAGCTCGCACTGTGAGCTTGTAGAAGGCTTTTGGACGTGCAAGGTTTCCATCCGACAGCAATGAAATACTACAGCGCAGCGTACAGGGAGATTAAGCAGCCATGCTGTTCCTGAAATACATTTGTACTCTATCAGACCCGTGAGTCATTCTACTCACACAAATCATGACTCCACTGTCATCCATGAGGCCTTGTAGCACTGGAGGAAGTCACCAAGGACCAGAGGGGATTATCTAAGGCTGGGAAAAAATGCTCTGTGCAACCACAAAAGAAAAACGTCAAGGCTACCAAAGGCAAGGCTGGCCAACCAACCAGACAGTGGTCGTCGCTTCTCCCTGCCTTCTCCTGTTCGCATTCCTAAGCCAATGATGATTGATGAATACTTTTTTTGGGGTGAACTATGCCTTTAACCACTGTGAATCGACCGCATTTTATAGACTACTTTTCTCCAACGCGCTTTACTGTACAATGTACGATCACATTCCCCCCTTCGCACACCGATGGTGGAGGAAACCATGCAAGTGGTTTCAGTGTCTCGCTCAAGGACACTTCCGAGAAGCCGAGAATCGAACCCGGAAAATTCAGATTTCCAAGAAGGGCCGCTCTACCACCTGAGCCACTGCCGCCCGTATTTTATTTTTTTGGAGGACAACAACATTGAGTGACGGATGCTGATTTAAAAAGGAGCCCCCAACGGTTGTTACAATGTTGCCAGTGTGCCCTTGAGCAAGGGCCTTCAACGTAGTTATGAACGACTCTTATAATGTCTGATATTCAACTGTCAGGCAGAGAGAAATCGTGTATCTCCATATTTCAACTTTGTTTTGTATTTCTGTTTCAGTAAATGAATGCTCATCTCCATCATACAAGAGTGTCGAGCACAAGGAGGTGAAAATAGCAGATCTACAAGCTCACAGCGGCTCGCAATGCGAGCCACTGTGGCTATTTTCACTTACAAAAGGATTCCACCCGACAGCAACGATGTATGAATGATATGCACAGACCTACCCCACACACACACTCTCTCTCTCCGTCTCTCTGTTCATCTTCGACTGCGATTGCTGCAATTCATTAGATATGCATGCACATTACCTAAACAGTAATCGCAGATATATTGTATATGCACATCACCTCCTGCATATTGATAAGATAATGTATCTGTCTAAAGACAATATCTTATATTTATTTCTCACTGAGCTGTAAATATATTTGTATTATTAATTATTATTACTATTATTAATATTATTTCTTACCTTACTTAATATATTATTATTAGTAGTATAGGATTTTGCACTTTTTGCTGAACAAAATTAACCTGGGACCAGACGAATCTTAACCTGACTCCGCCAAATGGAAGAAGCTTGCAACACACATTTTGTTTCACAGCCTACTTCCATCTGAGACTCCGGTAGCAGAATCGATGCAAGACGGCGTTTGATTTTTTCAAGATACTTGGCAGGTGATTGGATGATCCCGCCCCTAGCAGCCGCTGATTGGTTCGTACATGCAGCGACCGGGCAGCTTTACTCCCTGAGCGATCCCAGATCAGGGTGTATTGTGAAACTCAATACCGTCCTCACCTGACTGAGTCAGGTTAGAGGAATCTGCCAGTGCAAAAAAAAAAATTGCCCTCTTATTTGGGTCTGGCACCGCTCCGTTGTGAATCCATTTCCTGCTCCCGAAGTCTGGGGTGACCAATCAGGGCCCAGTATTCAAATATGGGAGACTGTAATTGGTAGTTGGTTGTAGGTCTAACCAATTGCGTCCAGAGCCATTCTTTTGATCACGCCCCTTGGGAAAAAAAACGTGCCCATAGAAGCACCAGACTCGTATCCACGCAGTGATATAGTCTGGCCACGCGAGGCTAGAACAAAATGCCACCAAAATGTGTAATGTCCCGACACCATCAATTAAAAGGGATAGTTCATCCCCATTTCTGACTAATAAAGTATTCAATCAATATAAAAATTAAAAACTTTTCGCTGCTTGCAGTATAAGTTAGTGACACGTAAAACTTTCTTGATTACACACGCACGCACACGCGCACACACACAGTACGCCCTCTATTATAGGGGGTACTGTGTGTGTGTGTGTGTGTGTGTGTGTGTGTGTGTGTGTGTGTGTGTGCGCGTGCTTACAATTGCAAGCAGTGAAAAGTTATTAGTTAGTATTTATTTATTCTTATTGATTGAATACTTTATTACCCTGAAAAGGAAAAAGCAGCCGTACAGTCAGTATGCAAACATAATGTATGCATGTATACAAGTAGTCAGGAGTCATGGAGTTCATGCGGCATCATTTTGATTAAACAGGGCACTTTGCTGTTACATGAGCGCTGTGGTGTGTGTGTACAGACAGAGAAGAGCTGTCTGTCTGCACATCTTGTACACACACACACACACACACACACACACACACACACACACACACACACACACACACACACACACACACACACACACACACACACACACACACACACACACACACACACACACACACACACACACACACACACACACACACACACACACACACACACACACACACACACAGATCTGCTCACAACGCGGCGCGTTGTGAGCTTGTAGATCGGCTATTTTCAAATAGCCTATGTATAAAATAGGGCTAAAGTGGTTAATGTGTGTTTTATAATGTAATCATTTATTTCTGCAAAGTAACTAGTAACTAAAAGTGTTCTAATAATTGTAGTGGAGTAAAATTACAATATTTGCCTCTGAGATGAAGTGGAGTAGAAGTAAAAGTATTGGAAATGGGAAATAATCCAGTAAAGTAAAATAATCCTCAAAAGTGTACTTAAGTACAGTACTTACAGTAAATGCACTTAGTTACTTTACACCACTGCTCACTAGGGGTGTGCCGATATATCGTATCGGCACATGTTTTTTTTTTTTCGTGTCAGGTGTCACACTAATTGCCCTATTTGGATTCAAAACAGCTATTGTAGCTGAAAAGCTACAAGTTTGCATGTCTGAATAATGCAAAAACTGAATTATTTGTTTGCATTTGCTTTTTTAGATATATTATTTGCTTTATATATATATTTTCATAATAAAAAAAGTGTGTATCGTATCGTATCGCTTGTATATCTGCTATTTTTGAATAGCCAAAGCTAAGTGGTTAAAAATGATTGTGACGCTATGTTAACTCATTTTGCTGGGGACCCCCTGGTACTCCCTCAAGGACCCCCTGGTACTCCCTCAAGGACCACTGGTGGTCCCCGGACCACTGGTTGAAAACCACTGTCCTAAACTAAGGGATACGCGATATAAAAATGACGGACCACTATCTGATTAACAATTAGCTGCGTTGTGAGCTTGTAGATCAGCTATTTTCACTATTTTGAGTGACACTCTTGTATGATGAAGTAGAGCATTAACACATTGCATGCCAGTCGCGTAGATCTACGCGAACCTATTTAAAGCCGCAGCGTGCCAGTCGCGTAGATCTACGCGAACCGCCGATTCCCATGTTAAGTGCCCCAGGTGCACTTTCCGAATTTTTTTGATCCATTTCCGTTTCCGGTTTCCGGTCGGAAACGGAATTATTCGGGTTCCGGTTTTTTCGATCGTATCCGCTTCCTGTCTGGGATCCTGTTTAAAACTCGATTTTCTCTGGTTGTTGTTTTTCTCCTCGCTGATCACTGTTTACCGTTGGTCGGCTGTAGCTTCAAGATGGCGGCACGGATTTGGAAACTGTTTTCGCTGGTTGTTTCTCACGGATCCGCTGTGTGTTTAGAACCAAATGAACGCGCACTTTTAACTTATTTAGCGAGGTCTGTGGCGACATGAAAAAAACTAAAAAACAATAAAACGCTGGCACTGGTGAGTACATTATGAGATTAAACTCTGGCATGGAATGTGTTAATGTACGCAAAAAAAAAAAAAAAGCTGAAATATGGAGTTACGAGGTTTTTGCCTGACAACAAGGAAATAGAGTAGGTGGCTTGCTGATGGAACTACATTATTTCAAGAACTGTATTTAATTATAATTTTTAGGTATTTTTACTTTACTTACTTTACATGATTATTTCCATGGTTGCGATACTTTTTTTTCCTCCACTACGATGTTGCACAAGCTCATGTTGTGTTGCTTGTAGATCTGCTTTTTTTGAAAAAGTTTGACACATTTGGAAACATTTTGAGCAGTTAGGTCTACTTTCGTGGACTGAGGCTCTCAAGACTCTCGCTGGAGCCATCATTCAATGCCATTTTGACTATGCTTGGACTTCTTGGTCCTCCAACATCTCAATGTCACTAAAAAGCTTCAGACCTCCCTAAACAAACTGATACAACTACTTTTTCTGCCTTTTTCTGCCTAAAGCCCATGACCAACACCCTTTGCTAGTTTGGGATGGCTCAGGGTAGAAGACAGGGTTAAAGGGATATTTCACTTTCAAAAAAACGTTTGGTCATTTTATCATCTACTCAGGCCTTTGTGAGGCCCCCAGACAGTTTTTAAGTTGCTCGATTCATTATATATTTGATATTCATTTTATCAGACACTCCCCCTTCCTATACAAACCCATTGTAACTTCAAACTCTATTTTAACCATGTTGGATTCGTCGAAAACACCCGTCCTTGGTTCTGGTGACTCACCCGGCCCTCCTAATGCGTGAGGGGCCGTGTTTTTCCGATTCTTTTTTTCATTTATTGTATTTAAATTTTGTATTGTATTTTTTTATATATTTAAAATACATGAAAAAAGTAATTGAAACACGGCCCCCTCGCGTATTAGGAGGGCAGGGTGAGTCACCAGAACCAAGGATGGGTGTTTTTGATGAATCTAACATGGTTAGAATGGAGTTTGAAGTTGCAATGGGTTTGTATAGGAAGGGGGCGTCTGAAAAAATGAATATCCATGTCTAAATACTGAATCGAGCAACTTAAAAACTGTCTGGGGGGCTGACAAAGGCCTGAGTAGACGATAAAATGACCAAAAGTTTTTTTGAAAATGAAATATCCCTTTAAGTAAATATCACTGGGATTTGTATTTAAAGGAGTAGTTCACCCAAACAAAATCTTATTTTCCATCAATTACACACCCCATGAAGCATTGAATTCATGGAGATCTTTTAGTTTGTCGCATATCTAAGTCAACAATTTGATGACCGGCGGAAAGATGCTAATGTATCCGGTAGGAGACTCAAAGAGACTCAAATTGTTGGCTTAGGAATGCGACAAAAAGAGACCTATAATGGTCCCTGGACCACACTTTGAGACTCACTGGTGTAGCAGCTTCCAGTGAGCAAACAATATCAGCACCCTGACTCTGTTTGAAAAGAATGGAACAGAGCCTTAATTAGTATAATTGGCATTGCCCAATTTCTTTCCAATATGGCTGCTGTGTGCATAGAGCCTATTGAGGTTTCTGCCAGACAGCTGAGGAAATAAGTGCAGCGGCTTTGCAGACAGTGAGCTGTAAAAGCCTGACTGATGGAGGTGTGATTGCACACACTGTCACTCGTGCGCTTTTAGTTGCAATTCACAGCCATTTGTGCAGTGGTGCAAAGTATCTATCTAAGTACATTCACGCAAGTACTGCACTTCAGTAGAATTTCTAGAACCGTAATTGAATATTTCCATTCAATCTCCACTACATCTCAGAGGCTTGTACTACTTCTTCTTTTCACTCCACTACAATTATTAGACAGCTTTAGTTACTTCGCAGATTTTGATTATTACTTTTTTTTACTATTAATAAGTCATATTTTAATATTTCGGTTATTCTGAAAAAAGCGGATCTACAAGCTCACAACGCATCACATTGCGACACTTTGGGAGCAATGTAGATCTTCTGTTTCCGTAAAAAAAAAAAACTTAAAAAAGTACTTTCACTCCATTACTTTTGCATAATTTGACTCGTGTAAAATTAATACAAGCCTTTAACTTGTAAGATATATATATATATATATATATATATATATATATATATATATATATTGTGGTATTGCTACGTTTTAAGTAATTTAAGTAAAAAAGAAATCGTTGTACTTTTTCCTCCACTGCATTTGTGAGACAGCGAAGGCATTACATCACATCATTACATCATCTCATTATATCATCTCCGTCCTCATAATGTCCAAAACTGTTACTTTTCAGGATTCAAATTAAATAAATATCGAAAGCAGCAGATTCTACAAGCTCAAAATGCGCATCTGCTACTTTTGATGCTTTTGTGTGACGCTCTAGTATGCTCAAGTGGGGGCGCTAATTTACGAAAAAACACAAGGTAAAAATATGGAGATAAAAGGTTTCTGCCCGACGACACCAATGATGATATGTTAAGACAGTTTCCATGACAACCATGTGGAAGTTGAATAAGTCTAGGGCAGACAGAATCATACACTACACAACGATAATAACTCCTCGCCGTTTGACAGCTCCCCAGACACTGCTATTTTTGCTCCTTTTGTGTGACACTGCACTATGACGAAGTAGGGCAAGTGATATGTTTTTGGTTAAATCAAAAAAGTGTTTTGTTAAAAGGTTAAAGCTCTATATTCTGATAGTAATCATTGCTTTTAGAGTGTTTGTTCAGCAGCAGGGGTCTCCACCTGAGTTCTCTATCCTGATTGGATAAAATTGGTATCCCGACCTGAACATTTATTTTCTGTTTACTAAAGAGCTGGAGAGACGGGAGACCCCCGTTACCAGAACAAACACGCTATAGCAATAATTTAGGAAATAGAGCTATTTAACACTTATTTTAACAAACAAATATCACTTATACTACCTTTAATTTACCCCCAAAAAATACATTGTTAAAATATGGAGATATTCTGCCTGAAAGGAACAATATACTTTAACAAGCCCTGTATGAGTGGGGCCCACTGGTGGGCCGCAAGGGTATTGCAAGTAGGCCCCCAAATAATTGGCAAAACACTAAGATTGTAATGATAATATACTGTAAATGAATGAAAAAAAGGTTTGTTCCATCGATCCAACCCGAAGCCGCCAACGCTTTAAAGATTTTCAAGTGGGCCCTGATCCTGAAAATGTTGGGAACCCCTGACTACGACTAATAGTGAAAATGTGACACCTTGTGATTTTTTTTAACACGTTGTGAGCTTGTAGATCGAATATGTTGTAGTGAACACCTGCAACTGATTACAAGACAAAGCAGCAACACACACACACACACACACACACACACACACACACACACACACACACACACACACACACACACACACACACACACACACACACACACACACACACACACACACACACACACACACACACACAAATCTTTAGCAGTACTTTCAACACCTGAGTGTGATGTGCTTCAAGTGGTGCCGGTGAGAAGCAGCACATTTTTGTTTGATAGGAAGTAATTAAGAATGATTGGCCTTTTAGGGACTTTTAACTTATTCACTGCCACGGAATTCATTCATTCATTCATCCGTCTACCGTCCCCTTGCCAGCGAAAACGGTGATTTTACAATACCTTTCAAAAATCATGGAATATTCTCCGTGACCTCCTTCCTCACATAGGCAATTAACACGATAATGTGTTCTGAAACAACCCCAATTCCTTACCTTTGGCAGGTCGACGGAGTAGGGTGCTGGGTCCCAGGCCACCAAAGTGACGTCCTGGTACAGGGAGCTGCTGTTGAAGTTATGTCTGGGCCTCGCCACGATCTGTGGACACAAGAGCAGCCGAGGTCCGGGTCTGAGGTTCTGCATAACTACATCAATGGTTCTCCACTGGCTCCACTGAGAAAATTGTGTCCACATCTTATGTCTGTATTTAAGTCAGGGTGCTGGACATCAAGGCATCAAAGCGAGAATCAAGGAGAAGATAAAAACATCCGCACACTGTTCTTAAGCTCCAAAAACATACTTTTATTTACTTTGATTTATGTAAATAAAAGTAAGTTTTTGGAGCTTAAAAACATTGTGCAATGTTCGTATCTTCTCCATTGGCTCCACCAACATTCTAATAGACTCTATGCGCAGCAGCCATATTGGAAAGAAATAAATTGGGCCTCTTCCTTACTTCCTTCACAGGTCTCACCAATTATACTAATTAAGGCTCTGTTCCATTTAGTGTAGCACAAGTGGTTCTCAAACTTGTTTTCATTTCAAGGATCCCCATAACTCTGAGAATGAGCAAATGGAACCAAATCTCCACATTAATGGTCAAAAACCTCCTAACTCCGCATGAGCTGTATTTGGGTAAAGTGATGATAATATAATAAAAGGTAATATTTCTGATATGTATTTATTGTACCGTTCATATGTTGTATTGTTGCCTGTATAGATGTGAAATGTACCACAAGGACCACACTGGAAACAGTTTTTGTGATTAATCCATTTGACAATTGTATTGGACTCATGTACTTTTGTCAATTCTTCTGGTCATTTTCCCCCAAACTAAAATCTTTTCCGTTTTGCAATTTCGGACAAAATATTGGTCAGAAGATCGGTCAACGGTGGGCTAGGACTCGTCAAAGATGTTGGATTCACATCGTGCCCCAAAACAATCTGGCATCAAGTCGTCTGGATGTAATTGTGCAACAATGTTGTTGTTCTCCTGTCTGTAATGTATCCACGCTCTCACCAATGACATCACCTGATCATCAAACTCCTGGCCAAGGGGCTAGCATCCGGCTTGTAAATTGAGGCTATATAGGAAGTGTGACAGTTCATATGAAAGGTCCATTTGGTTCCTAACTATCAGGGGACCCCTTGGAACCCCCCTTAACTCATTGACTGTTTTCAGTGGTTTACGATAGAGGGCGTTTACGATTCTCTAAACATTCACGCGGTCCACCCATCTGACCACTAGTGGGCACTGGGCCGCGTTTACGATTCTCTGCTTTGTGTTTGCCGAAAACAAGCCACATTCAACTGCCCATAACTATGGAACGGATTATCGCGACGGCACGCTTCCCCCCCCCCGCCCCAAATCTCTGAGACCCCCCTACGTCTTTTCAGGCTATCGGCGGGTGGATCATTGTGAAGAATAATATTCTATGATTTTTAAAAGGTTAGTAAAAATGCTTGAAATTGCTGGCAAGGGCAGCTATAGACAATGTTTCAACTCTGGCAGTTAAAGAGTTAAGGACCCCACTTTGAGAATCTATCTATCCATCCATCTTGTTTTTACTTTTTCCTGTCCATAGTAGTAACTGAAACTATTCCTATTGTTGTCCCCAACAAGCCTGTCAGGATATGAGTGTCAGTTGTCACAATGTTTGTGCAACAATGCAGAATTCCTGTTTGTTGTAATGTATCCATGATGCTGTCACCAATGACATCAGCCATATACTGTATGTATGTGTGTACTGTATGTATATATATATATATATATATATATATATATATATATATATATATATATATATATATATATATATATTACTGTATGCACACTGATGATGTGTTATGTTGTTTGTCTGTAAAGGCATTACGATGCAATACATGTTGTACATTTACTCCAGTACTGTCCGTAAGTAAAGGTTTTGAGTATCTGGTATCTGTCTGTTTTTGAGACTTTTCACTCCATTATGTTTAAATAAATGTTATTGCGATAAATTATAAATGCTGTAATTTTGACTCCACATTTCTAGGAAGGGAAAACAGTACATGAAAGAATGAAGTGACCACTTCAAGCTGCACTATGTAACTTTTACGCTATTTTTGAAAGTATAAGATTATTAAATGTGTCTTTGTATATTTAAGTCATTTGTTATGTCTGGCCTGTGCAATTTTTGATTATGAAGCCTAAAAGCCAAACCGAAATAAAACAATGTATTCATATGTTCTAGTGCTCATCGTCTTAACCCATTAAACCCATTAAAACCAGGAAAGCATCTGCGTCATTTTAGATTGTTGCGTTGGTTATTCAAAAATAACCTCAGGTCTTTGGATTAAATTGTGTAATGGGGGGACATCCCTTCTAGCAGTGGTGTGATATCTGACCAGGAGTATCTATACTTGGACTGGAGAAGTACTCTACTCACCAATGACATCAGTCACGCACTGCGTTGTGTGAATGTATTGTTTTTGTCTGTAAAAAAGGGATCCGGTAACATCATGTTCCCATTCGCTACGGATCATAATTTCTCATGCTTCTTCATACTCGTGCGGTTCAGAGAAAGGTTGCACGGAGCCCGAGGGTTCGGAATGCTTCATAATATCGTAACCTTGTATGTCCAAACCTGTTACTTTTCAGGAAATGGTATCATTTTTTAATAAACTTCCAATGGATTCCAATGTAGTTATTATTTAGTCACAAGCTCTTGTTGATACTTTTCATTGGTTCAATATTCATAAAAGCCCACACACACACTTTGAGTAAAAGTAGAAAAGTGTTGCCATCAAAATATAGGCCTACTAAAAAAATAGCCGATCTATTTGCTACACACAAAAGTAGCAAAAGTAGGCGATCTACAAGCTCACAATGCGTCACATCGGGACGCATTGTGAGCTTCTGATGAAGACCCACAGCGGACGTTGTTTAAACTTTAATAAATGTTTCTACTGGGAGCAAAAGTGTGCGGACTTCCCCTCCTTTCAGACATTTTGAGGTTTGATTCTCACATTATTTTCATATCAAGGACCTTTCATCTCAAGGACCTATCAAGGACCCCCCAAACACGTTGTGAGCTTGCAGATCGGCTATTTTCAAATGGCCAATGCAAAAAAATTGGTAAAAAGTGTTTTTCACTGACTTTGAGCCTATATTAACCATTCTTGCTGGGGACCCCCCCCAGGAACCCCCTCAAGGACCCCTGAGGGTCCCCGGACCCCACTCTGAGAACCAATGCTATAGATAAATGCACCATCTACCATATTTATATCAGGTGCGCACATCATTGCGTGAACCAATCAAGAGAGAGCGCTGTCTGCACAAGCAAACAAACAAACAGAAAACAGCAGAAACCTAGGGGGTCCTCAGAGTTACTACAGTGGGGCTGCCAAATCCTTGTGCGCTAGGTTTTTTTTTTTTTTTTTTTTTACACTGCTGCCAGCACTGTGGAGAGGTTTCATGTGGTCTGGTCACATCTCTCTGTGACGTGAACCGGTTTGAAGTGTCACAGCCTCAGTGCCAACCTTTACATCCCTTAATCCCACCATGACCTCAGCGTCAGTGAGTTCTCCCTCACAGAACTACATCCAAAAAAAATAATCCCCCCACCCAGTGTGAAGTGAGCGGTGCCTTTGATGAGTTCATTTCATTAAGCTATATGAACATGAGGAACTAGAGGGTAATGTAGACTTTGTGAAGAATGCTTCTTATTTTTGTGGACACACTGCCCTCTTGTGGCCATGTACATGAATGCAGTGGCATTCAAATTCTCAACTGGAAAAGATAGTGGAAGCCAGTGGTTCACAAAGTGTGTGTGTGTGTGTGTGTGTGTGTGTGTGTGTGTGTGTGTGTGTGTGTGTGTGTGTGTGTGTGTGTGTGTGTGTGTGTGTGTGTGTGTGTGTGTGTGAGAGAGGGGGGGGTCAGGGGAGTGAGATCCAGGGACCCTCACGATTCCCTGAGGAAGTGCCAAATGGACTCTAAAGCATGGGTTCTGGGACCCCCAGGGGTCCTGGGAAAGGGGGTCTTTTTTTTAGCAAATCTTTAAATATATTATATTCTTAACGCGAACATTTTTAACTAAACTCGTTGCTTCTGGAGGTCCCTGGCAAAAACATTTTTTCAGATGGGGGTCCTCAGCCAAATCAAAGTCATTTTGGGGGTCCTTGACATGAAAAAGTTTGAGAACTACTGCCTTACAGGTCTGTAATTCTGAGACTTAAGACGGAGATGGAGAAGCGCTGATATAATAGTAGTTATAGTCTCATCATAAATGTGTGGCTGTCCTGTGGATCTATGGCATCATGTTGATCACATCGTGTTGGTGATGTCTGTCTTGCCCAAATACGGACGGTAGAGATTATGGAACGGAGGTTTAAGAATTCACAAAATGTGATAAATATCCCCACCCCAAGAAATATTCACAATTATGTAATAAATTTAACATATTCAGGTATTTACTTCCTTCTTGGACTACTGGCAGTGTGGCATAACATATTCAGCGCTGATCAGTCCAGTGGTTTGTGAGATTAGCCACGGACAGACAGACAGACAGACAGACCCTCTTCTAAACGGTTCACCCACTAGGTGCAATGCCGTAAAAAAAAAAAGAGTGGTATAGAGCAGTGGTTCTTAAAGTGGGGTCCGGGGACCCCCAGGGGTCCTTGGGGAGGGTTCCAGGGGGTCCCCAGCAAAATGTGTTGATATAGCATCACAATAATTTTAACCACTTTATCCATATTGTATACACAAATCTTTGAATATATATATTTTTAAAACTAACATTTCTAACTAAAATCTTTGCTTCTGGAGGTCTCTGGCACATTTTCAGATGGGGGACCGCGGCCAAATACATGTGAATTTGGGGGTCCTTGGCACAAAAAGGTTTGAGAACTACTGGTATAAAGCGGATGAGGAGAGGAGGGGAAGAGAAAGAGAAAGAGAAAGAGAAAGAGAAAGAGAAGAGAAGAGAAGAGAAGAGAAGAGAAGAGAAGAGAAGAGAAGAGAAGAGAAGAGAAGAAGCGAGGGAGAGGAGAGGGTCTCACCTGGGAGTTGATGATGCGGATGGTGGTCCTGTTCCCGACATCTTTCTCAAAGCCCTTCGTGGGCGCTGCGTTGAAGCGAAGCACTGCATCATGGGAATCTGAGGAGGCACAAGCCAACAACACGTTACACAGACTCTTATGCAGTGCACATCACCTTAATATAATGCAGTGGTTCCTAAATGTTTTAGCTCGACTTTTAGCTAGAAATTTGATGTCTCCCCGGGACCCAAACTAGTAAAAATAGCTATATCTACAAGCTAACAACGCGTACCGACTACGTTCAGGAAAAATGACAAAGCATAATTTATCTACATTGCATTAGGTATGAGCATTATGCAACTATGTATAGCCTACCCTCTTCTATGTGAATCTTATATTGATTTGGAGATATTTGTGTAAATGAGCATCACACCAAATCAGTTATATTGGTGAGATATGATGTGGTAATTCATAATGTGTAACGCTATTTTAAATAAAGCTCACTGAAAAGGCAAAACACTCCAAATCATGTAAATAGTCTTATGACTGCTCCCTTTAGTCATGACACTTAATGACCACAAGAGGGCAGAAACACCCAATTTACTGGAATATTTTCACTAACCACACTCTAGTCTAGTATCTCCAAACATCTTCATAAGAAGAAAGAGGCTGGTCCAAAATGCAGGGCTATAAGACAGTTTAATTCACCTAGGTAGGGAGGTGCTCAATCCACACAGAGCAGCAATACAAAATAAATAGACATTCTGGCAAAGTTGCTTAAGGTTTGCAACTGGGAGCTGACCAGTAAAACCACAGGTCTAATACTGTTGTAGTGGGCAGTGTTGGAAAAAGTACTACATTGGTTTACTTACTTAAAAGTATCAATACTGCAATGTAGAAATACTCAGTTACAAGTAAAAGTCCGGTTATCAAAATTTACTTGAGGAAAAGTACAAGAGTATTGGCATCAAAATATACAAAGTACAAAAGTAAAAAGTACTCATTATGCAGAATGTCAGATTTTTTATTGGCTGAAATGTATATAGGGCTTAAGTGGGTAATGTAGGTTTTGTAATAATAATCAAAATCTACAAAGTAACTAAAGTTTTCAAATAATTGTAGTGGAGTAAAAGTACAATATTTGCCTCTGAGATGTAGTGGAGTACAAGTAAAAATACAGAAAATTGAAAATACTCCAGTAAAGTCAAAAATGGAACTGACCAGTACAACCAGTCTTCTTTTGGACATTTTCAAGTGGGCGCTGCATGCCGCTGATCCATAACACGGTATAACAGTTATCTCACTCACCTATCTCCTCCCCCAGGGAGGAGTTGAGGATGGCCCCCGCCGAGGTCACCACGGCGCAGGTCTTGAACTCTGACCCCTGGGGCAGGAGTTGGTCCAGGGGTCGCGGGGGCACCAGCCGGGTCCAGCCCAGGCTGGCGAAGGGCTCCTCCGTCCCGTCCAGCGTGCGGAGGCGGGCGCGCCTCTTCAGCTCGCACAGGACCTGCCGCCCGCTCTGCCGCGGCCTCCGCTGCCCGCTGTGTGGGTACAGAGGGGCGGGTATCATTTAGGATTTTAAATCGATTCCATCGTGTCATCGTTATCGTCGCTGTCCGGCAGAAACCTCTTATCTCCATATTCTTTGTTGTGTTTTTTGGTCAATTAGCGTCCTACTGGATCATACTACAGCGTCACACAAAAACATCAAAAGTAGCAGATCTACAAGCTCGAAACTCGAATTTGTGGACATATAGGTTTCCAACCGACAGAGACGATATCCTACATTTAATCAGGTTAAAATACTCATTGAGATCAAAATCTCTTCTCCAAGAGTGACCTGGCCAAGAGGCAGCATTGTTACAACAGTAGACAAACAATACGTATATCACACACTCCACACAAAAGAAGATCCAGTTAAAAGTGCAAAACAGGATCAGGAAATGTATTTAGTCGACTAAAGGCTGTGATGGCGTCGTAATGCCTGATTTATACTTAGCTGCGTGCCGAAAATAGCCGATCTACAAGCTCACAAGTAGATTGGCTATTTTCAAAAAGCCGAAATATATGTACACCTTAAGTGGTTAATGCTGTTTAGTAATACAAAGCTAAATCTAATAAGTAACTAAAGTTTTCAAATAATTGTAGTGGAGTAAAAGTATAATATTTTCCTCAGATATGTAGTAGTGGAGTACAAGTAAAAGTAAAGTGAAAATTGGAAATACTCCACTTAAGTAAAAAACCTCAACATTGTACTCAAGTACAGTACTTGAGTAAATGTACTTAGTTATTTTACACTACTGAATGATACCTAGGCCTACCTGTAGGCCACGTGGTGCTTGTTGGAGCTCAGGTAGTCCTTCAGGGCCTTCTGGAGGCGTGCGCTGAGCATGTCCGCCGACGCCGCGCCCTTCCACAGCTTCTGCACCACCGCCTTGCTCCGCGACAGGAAGTAGTCTCCCTCCTCTTCCTCCTCGTCCTCCGCGGCGTTTTCCGGCCGCTTCGCCTCTCCTCCTCCTCTCCTCCGGCTCCACCTCCTGGCCCTCTTCATGCGTATCCGGAGTCTTCTCCTCCGTCTCCTCTCCTCCCAGTCCTCCTCCACCTCCGGGCTCCAGGAGTCCCCTCCTTTGACCCGTCCGGGGAGCTTCTTCTTCGCCAGCTCCTGGGTGTCCCCGTTTAGGACCTTCAGCAGTGCATGGGGGAAGAGGTACTCAGTAAAGTAGTAAGTAAAAAGGGCCTGTGTTCAAAGAATTGTGAGAGAAGATTTGTGTAAAAAAAAAGAAACGAAATTATTCGATTATACGATTTTTTTCCTTCTTTTTATGTTCAAAAATAGCTGATGTACAAGCTTGTAGATCTGTTGTTTTTGAATGGCCAACATATAAATGGATAAAGTGGTTGAAATGATTGTGATGCTGTATTAACACATTTTGCCGGGGACCCCCTGGAACCTAGTCTGGCATTGGGCCAGACTGATAACGTGGATTCACTCTCACGTTAGGCTGCACTAGCCTTCCTGCTTTTGTGTATAGAGGGGCGGGTTTAAAATCAGCGCGGAGAAAATGCGCCTGATCCCATTGGTTCACCGATCTGTCCGTCAGCCCCCGCCCCGTCAACACAACATTACGAGCGACGCCCACTGCACTCTGGTTGGTTGGGGAAATGAAACACTTCCTATACCGGGTACACCGACGCGCTGGTCCAGGCTTTTATTTTTTAGCAAAACGAAACAATAAAAGCCTGGAGATCGAGGCTACTCTCACGTTCCTCCTCCACGGTATCAGTCTGGACTTCGGGACAAATCAGAAAATGATCGGGCCAATCAGTGACTGCGGTTCAGCTGCTGTCCGTACAACATGTGAAAAGCAGCCCCCCCACGTGTGAGTCAATCCACATCATCAGTCTGGCAATGCCAGGCTACCTGGAACACCCCCCCCCCTCAACCTTTTCGATTGAGGATCTATGTAATCTCACGACCTCGTCACACTGCAGATCGGCCATTTTCAAATAGCCGAGCTCACAACGCGTCGAGCAGCGACCCGTTGTGAGCTTGTAGATCGGCTATTTTGACTATATTCTAAATAGGGTTTAAAAAAAGTGGTTAATTCATTACAGATGTTTGTACTTTTTCTGTCCCAAGAGTCCCTTCCTAGAAAAGTAGTGTAGTCAAAAAGTACAATATTTCTAATTAAAATGTAGTGGAGTGAAAGTCATCACCTTGCAAAAAAAAACAACATAAAAAACAAATACTCCCAAAAATGTAACCACTTAAACACCAGCATCTGAATGTCCCCACAATAACAGAAAACAGAAGGGATGCTAGTATTGAGCCCTGGGGACCCCCTGGAGGGTTCAACCATATGGGGTTTAACCCATTAAAACCGGGAAAGCATCCGTGTCATTTTAGATTTTAGCTACAGTATTGTGATGGGTGTGGCAGAGCACAGACTTATAGAGTGACATTGATGAACAGACGCAGTGATTGACTGCATTGCTTTCAGGTGCGGTGTGAACACAGACACTATAAAAGAGTCAGTCGGACTTGGAAACGGATCGGAGCGACACGTCTTGTGAACCGGCACTCAAGGGACGGGAGGGGCGTTCGCAAGTGACAGTCTTGCCGACGCGAAGATAGCTAGCGAGGGGGAGCTAGCTATATTGTTGGTAGCAGGAGGGGAGACTTAACCACGGTCTCCTGTAGTTAGTTAGTGGGGAAACTTAGTGAGTGTACGGCACACTGCTCCGCTGATCTGCAACCGTGCGAGTGTCCAGCACAAGGACACACTGACTTGACTCTTGTCCAATGTCCGCACGTTCCCGTCGTCCAGCCAGTATCTCCCCGGGGAGTTGGACGGTGGCACAAGCTCAGACCCCGGGGGAGGGTCCCGCCGCCTGGCGAGTTAAGTACCCATGCAAGCAATCGAGTAGTATTGTTGCATAACATTGGTGCACAGATAGAAGCACTGTATTTTAAGTATTGTAGCAATTGGTTTTATTATTAGGGGTTTCAAGCACTGTATTGTGTATATAACTTTAGAGTATGAATTAATAAAGATCGCTCTGTATATTTGTACATCCTTGTTGTCTCGCTTATTCCAAGGTCTGACATTATCTACCTTTGTGTAGAAACGATAGAAAACCGCATTTATTACATTGGTGGCAGCGGTGGGATTTATCAAAATGTCAGACCCTGAAAATAACGCAGAAGTTGGCAACAATGTTAATCAGCCTAATTTGTTTACAACTCCACGGCCAGTTTTTATGCCAGAAACCTTCACGGGCACAGGGCGGGAATGGGTTGATTGGGCTGAACAGTTTGAAATGGCAGGTGATGTTAATAATTGGGATGAATCCCTCAGATTAAAATTTATGAGCCTGCTTTTGTCTGGTCGCGCTCGGGAGGTGTATAGTGGGTTGTCTGCATCTGCTAAAACTAACTATGCCTTGCTAAAGACCGCCATGGGGAGATGTTTAGACCCTTGTGATAGCGATGACTGGAACAGGGCTAGCTTCTCTTCACGTAGGAGGTTACATAATGAGACTGTCAGAGAATTTGGCATTGCGCTTCGCCGGCTGGTTACTAAAGCCTACCCCTCAATAGATCTTAATACCCAGGATGTGTTGGCGAAAGACCATTTCATTGCACATGTGGGAAATGGGGATTTACGCATTAGCCTTCGCAGTGTCAAGCCGGCAACATTGGAGGAAGCCATTAACCTGGCTGCAGAGCTTGAGCTCATTAGGGGTTTGGAGGGTGGGTGCTCAATGACCGATGCTAAGGTGCGGGGGGTTGTTGATAAATCTACCAGTGATGAGCGAATGGACTCCCTGCTTGGGGTGGTGGAGGGCCTACGACAGGAGGTTACCCTCACCATCAGTTCCTTTTGTACGCCCAGTTCAAGCGCCCACTCCATTTAAACGGGAGGCTGAACGAAACAGGGGATGCTGGGAGTGTGGTTGTACTCGCCACGTTCGACGTGATTGTCCTTATTTACAGGGAAACTAGAGGGGGCGTGCACAACGGGTCCAATGCCCGCCCCCCATTCTCTGTCAACTGTGGCCCCGGTTAGTTCAAAGGGTGGTTCCGGATATCTGAAAGCTAAAATAGGTGGGTTGGATTGCTATGTATTGGTTGATACTGGAGCCTCACGCTCCATTATTCCTAAGCAACTGTGGCTTTCTGCTACTAAAGGGGGAAGCGACCTAGTGAATTATGTTGGCAGAGCTACAGCAGCTAATGGTGGGGGGATGCAAATTTTGGGGTCCTGGCAGACAGTTTGTCAATTTGATTCACTTGCACTTGTCGCAGAGTTTTTGGTCTCCGATATCCCCTCAGAAGAAGTTTTGCTAGGTTTTGATTTTTTATCAAAGTATGGAGCTGTTGTCGACCTGGGAAAAAAGAATTGTCAGATAATGGGCAAGCAATTTCCTTTGATCGATCTTAACCCATCATTGGAGCCTCAAGGCAGTCATTTAATAAATACAGGGATGTGTTTAGTCGGGGGGACACGGATTTGGGTAGGACACAGCTAACCTCACACAAAATTGATACTGGTGACGCCCAACCTGTTAAATTGCATCCTCGAAGGGTCCCTCTGCACTTACAACAAGAAGTGACTAAGAACCTGAAGCAAATGTTGGCCAATGGCATAATCCGTCCTTCCTGTAGTCCGTGGGCAGCCCCGGTTGTACTTGTGAAAAAGAAGGGGGGTGGACTACGTTTCTGTGTTGACTATAGGAAACTTAACGAGGTTACTAAAAAAGATGCATATCCTCTCCCTAGGATTGATGATGCTCTAGATAGCCTTTCACATGCTCGCTTGTTTTCCACCCTGGACTTGGCTAGTGGCTATTGGCAGGTGGAAGTAGACTCAGAGGACCGCCATAAGACTGCCTTTGCCACCCGTCAAGGACTGTTTGAGTTTAATGTTTTGAGTTTTGGACTTTGCAATGCACCTAGCACTTTTCAGAGGTTAATGGATCTAATCCTCGCTGATTTGCAGTGGACAACATGCTTAGTTTACTTAGATGACATAATAGTTTTTGGCCGTACTTTTCAGGAACATCTGACACGTCTAGACAAAGTACTGGAAAAACTCCAGCAGGCCAACCTTAAAGTAAAACCATCTAAGTGTAATTTGTTTTCAACACAAGTCCATTACCTCGGCCATGTCATTTCTGCTGAGGGAGTTAGACCAGACCCAGCTAAGGTGGAGGCAGTCAGAGAGTGGCCTGTCCCTACTAATCAGACGGAGGTTGCCAGTTTTATAGGCCTAGCATCTTATTATAGACGTTTCGTGAAGAGTTTTGCAGATATTGCTCGCCCTTTACATAAGCTGACAGAGCAGGGGAAGCGCTTCCAATGGAGTGAGGCCTGCCAATGTGCTTTTGATCAACTTAAGACCACTTTGATTACTGCCCCTGTCTTAGCTTACCCAGACCCATGTAAACCATTTATTTTGGATACTGATGCAAGCGATGTGGGGATTGGAGCAGTATTATCTCAGGAGGAAGGGGGGATGGAGCGAGTCATTGCATATGCGAGTAGAGCCCTCAGTAAATCAGAACGCAAATATGCTACCACTAAAAAGGAGCTTTTGAGTATGGTGGTGTATACAAAACACTTTCGGCACTATCTGTTAGGTAAAGAGTTTGTGTTACGAACTGACCACAACTCCCTGAGGTGGCTTCACAATTTTCAGGGTTTAGAGGGGCAGTTGGCTCGCTGGCTTGAACAGCTGGCCAATTTTCAATACATTATCATCCATCGTCCAGGCAAGCTACACAGCAACGCTGACGCCCTCTCTAGGCTACCAGGCTTTCTTGAAAAGAAACGGCTATCTGATCAGGAAACAATAGTGCCAAAAGTGCGTGTAGTGCAAGAGGTTCCTAAGGCTATAGTGGCTGCTGAGATAGATGAGTTGACTCAGGCACAGAGGGCAGATAGTGAGTTGCAGCGAATAATTGAATGTAAAAATCTGGCTGCTGATGGAGTAATCCCAGAAGACTCTGACCTACAGAAATATGTCCCAGTTTGGACACAGCTGCAAGTACAAGGAGGTAGATTAGTGAGGATTCCTCCTGCCTATTCTGATGCTGCATCCCGGGTACAGGTAGTGTTACCACGGTCGCTGGTTCCTGAAGTTTTAAAACAGTTGCACAATGTGCCTACAGGGGGACATTTGGGGGTGCAAAAACTGCAGGGAAAAGTTAAAGACCGTTTTTACTGGCCGGGATGGTTTGGAGATGTTAAGATGTGGGTCAAACAATGTGTAGATTGTGGATCCCGTAAGACTCAGGGGAAACTGCCACGTGCCCCTTTAGAGCCATCTGTGACATCTAGGCCGTTCGAGCGGGTCGCACTTGACATCCTTGGTCCCCTCCCAGTGACCTCGAGAGAGAATAAGTACATATTGGTTGTAGGTGATTACTTCTCAAAGTGGACAGAGGCTTTTCCTCTACCTAATCAAGAAGCCTGTACTATCGCTAAAGTTTTGACTGAGGAATGGGTGTGTCATTATGGGGCCCCACGTAGTCTGCACTCAGACCAAGGACGCAACTTTGAATCAAATCTGTTCAGAGAACTGTGTAGGCTGCTGCATATGCACAAAACTCGCACCACACCTTATCACCCCGAGTCGGATGGATTGATTGAGCGGTTAAATCGTACTCTGTTAGATATGGTATCCCTCTTTGTAGAAGAGAATCAGTCTAATTGGGACACGCTTTTACCTTATGTTATGATGGCATATCGTAGTAGTGTACATGCTAGCACCCTTTTCACCCCTTACCGAGTATTGTTTGGACAGGAAATGGTTTTGCCGGTTGATGTTATGTTAAACGTAGGCAACCAGGAGTCCTTCATCTCAGTGGCTGAGTATGTGTCTAAGTTGAGGGACACGTTGTCTACTGTTGTTGAGGCGGTAAAAAAACATCAAGCCAGGGCCTCAGGACACCAGAAAGTGGCCTATGATTTCAGGGCAAAATTCCAATATTATTCAGAGGGGGAACTAGTTTGGATGAGGAATAAGGCTAAAAAGCGTGGACTATGTCCCAAACTACAGAGACGGTATAAAGGCCCCTTTAGAGTAGTGGACAGGGTGACAGAGGTCCTCTACAGGCTAGTGCCAGTCGAGGGAGGCCCAGAGAGTGTTGTGCATTTCAACCGACTCAAACCTTGTACTTCTTCCTTACCAGTGCCATCAGAGTCGGTGGAGAGTGAGACATCCATGGGAGGTGAACAGAGGGACTGCACTATTCAACCAGAGCAATGGCAGCAGTCGGGGGTCCCGTTTGGTGCCAGTTGGGTCCACCTTCGTCCGCCCAGCCGGGATGTCCCTGCGGAGGTGACGACAACGCCGGCAGGGACGACCGAGGATGTGGGAGGGCAACAGAGGACCCCATCACCGGTAACGCAGCGGGTCCTGCCAGTCGAGTCTGCAGCCTCTGAATTAGCCACTCCCTTGGATACGTCTGTAGCCGTTGCACAGCCGGGGCCCCAAGCTTCAGCAGCGTCGGAGGTTGCGGAGGGAAGTTCAGCACTCCTGCGGAGCTCACCAGCTGGGTTGCGAGAAGTCAACATGCCAGCAGGTTCCGCAGCCTCTGGATCAGCCCAGCCTTTGGATCTGTCTGTGTCCAATCCTGGGCGGTGGGCACAAGACGCTCCAGGGGTGCCAACGTTCAGGGGAGGACGTCCAGCACGCCAGCGGAGACCAGCCGTGTGGTTACGTGATTACGATGTGTCACTATAGACTCGAGGACGAGTCTCCTTCTTCAAGTCGGGGAGAAGTGTGATGGGTGTGGCAGAGCACAGACTTATAGAGTGACATTGATGAACAGACGCAGTGATTGACTGCATTGCTTTCAGGTGCGGTGTGAACACAGACACTATAAAAGAGTCAGTCGGACTTGGAAACGGATCGGAGCGACACGTCTTGTGAACCGGCACTCAAGGGACGGGAGGGGCGTTCGCAAGTGACAGTCTTGCCGACGCGAAGATAGCTAGCGAGGGGGAGCTAGCTATATTGTTGGTAGCAGGAGGGGAGACTTAACCACGGTCTCCTGTAGTTAGTTAGTGGGGAAACTTAGTGAGTGTACGGCACACTGCTCCGCTGATCTGCAACCGTGCGAGTGTCCAGCACAAGGACACACTGACTTGACTCTTGTCCAATGTCCGCACGTTCCCGTCGTCCAGCCAGTATCTCCCCGGGGAGTTGGACGGTGGCACAAGCTCAGACCCCGGGGGAGGGTCCCGCCGCCTGGCGAGTTAAGTACCCATGCAAGCAATCGAGTAGTATTGTTGCATAACATTGGTGCACAGATAGAAGCACTGTATTTTAAGTATTGTAGCAATTGGTTTTATTATTAGGGGTTTCAAGCACTGTATTGTGTATATAACTTTAGAGTATGAATTAATAAAGATCGCTCTGTATATTTGTACATCCTTGTTGTCTCGCTTATTCCAAGGTCTGACATTATCTACCTTTGTGTAGAAACGATAGAAAACCGCATTTATTACAGTATGTAGCAACATAGGTTTTTCAGAAAACTCTTAGGATTTAGAACAATGGTTTAGAACAGTGGTTCTCAAAAATAGCATATGTACAAGCTCACGGCGCGTCACTTCGTGCCGCGCAGCGAGCTTGCAAATCTGCTATTTTTGAACATTTTTGAAAAAAAAAATTGAACAAAAATGCATCCATGTCATTTTAGATTTCTTTGGCTATTCAAAAATAGCAGATCTACAAGCTCATAGTGCGGCACCGAGTGCCGCGTTATGAGCTTGTACTGTAGATGTGCCATTTTTTTTTCTTGAAAATGTGTGCAAAGCGAACATTTTTAACTCCAATCTACGATGTTTTGAGATGGGGGTCCGCGGCCAAATACATATCATTTTGAGGGTCCTTGACGTGGAAAAGTTGGAGCACAACTGGTATAGCAACATAAGTTTTTTTCAAAAAACTGTTAAGATTTAGAAGAGATTTGTAGATATACTCAAATATTTGCACACATTTTCACGATTTAAAAAAAATTGCAGATCTACAAGCTCATAGCACTCAGTGCCGTGCTATGAGCTTGTAGATCTGCTATTTTTGAATAGCCCAAAGACATCTAAAAATGACACAGAAGCGTTCCCGGATTGAATGGGTTAATGGATTAAGTAATTAAGTACAAGTACTCAAGTAAAAAGTATTTAGTTACTGTCCACCCACTGACCTTGGGGGCCCTGGGGGGGCCGAGGTCTCGACTCCCCGGGGCCGAGGAGGAGGAGGTGGTGGAGGAGGATCCGGGGGTCCCGCCGGGCTTCCCTCCTCCCCCTCCTCCTCCCCCTCCCCCCTGTATGGACGCCAGGCGGCGGATCTCGGTGCGGCTGAGGGAGGGTCCGGACGCCGCCGAGCGTGCCCGGGGCGCGACGGCGGCCCGCAGGTCCAGGAAGTGCGAGAGCACCGACAGGAAGAGGAGGAGCCAGGCCAGCATGGCCGCCAGAAGCAGCTTCCTCCAGCGCTTCATGGTGAGGGGGGGGGCGGGGGCGTGGTCACTGGGGGGCGTGGTCCAGGAGGGGTGTGGCCTGGGGACAGGGAAGAGACACACACAACAGGAAATGGTTATTGTTGTATTCATCAGCGTTTCCCCAAATGGTGGGTCGGGGGCCCATGAAATGGGTCGTGGACCCATTTTTATGGGTCGCGAGTAAGTATCCCTTTTATTCATTTATTTTACATTTGCTTTAACAAATTGTGGTTGTCGGGCAGAAACCAGCTAACTCCATTTTGACGCTTTTGCTTTTTCTTCCCATAAATCAGTGCTATGGAACACCCTTTACGTCTGTGTGTTGGTAAAAAAATATTGAACCAATGAAAAGTATTAAAAAGTGCTTCTGACAAAACCAGCTAACTCCATTGGATCCTCAAACTTTCTGCTAAACCAGCTAACTCCAACCAAGGGGAGTTAGCTGGTTTTGCTGACTCCAGGCTCCACCCCCTTTTGACCTCCAACCTCATTGTGAGCTTGGAGGTCCATTCAGCTGTTCTTATCAATGATGAACAAAACCTCCTAACTCCACTTTTTGTTTTGTTTTTATCATTTCCTGAAAAATCAACCATTTGCAGTTAGCTGGTTTATGCCTGACAGCAGAGAAATGTAATTATTATTTCAAAACATTTAAGTCAAACATTTTTCAACAAAATTTCAGGGGAAAAAAAGCATGCATTAAAAAAACGTTTTAAGAAATAGTGAAACTTAAATCTATATGTTCATATGATTCTGTGCAGCATGTTTAAAATGTCGTACTACGTCCAAACAGACGAGACCTCAATGAAGGATCGAAAAATGGAAACGCTCAAGTAAAGTAAAAGTACCTCAAAATTGTACTTAAGGTGCAGTGACATTTTCGGTCATTTTATTTTGAAGATTCAGTCTGAAACGCCGTCTCAACCGACTCTCAACCAATCAGAAGGTCCCACCCCTTCAGGCTATGGGACGTTGGAATCTCAATCACTTCAGCTGTGCGCAACAGGGCTAGTGTTTGTTTACAAGTGAGAGAGAGACGACCAGTTAAACACGTTTGCTACTACGTGGCTTATTTCTAACCTATAATGTTTTCAGATACATATTTTAGTGTGCAGATTACGTTTAAAATGAGTAATACACCGTCTGGATGTCATCTTGAATGACATTCAAAACGGAGTAGCTCTGTATCTAAAATCAGCTGTGTTTGAAGAACGTGCAGCTATGGGAATCAAACAGGTGCATGTAATCAAGATCCATTTATATTCATGAAAGCTGTGTTATGTCATCACGCAGCACGTTTTCGTTTACAGGAAGTAATTAAGATTGGCTTTTTAGGGACTTTTGATATAAAAATACACAAAAAAAAATGTTTTTTTCCAATTATTTTGGCATCCATTGTTAGGTATGCCCATATGATGACCACGGATATGCTCTAAAAGTGTGAAAAACGAGTAAATGTACCCAGAAGAAGAAAGAATGAACTGTACTTTTCCTTGCATTTCTTTGTTATTTTTTTTGGAAGCCCAGAAGAACTGAAGAGCCCGGCTCGTTATATTTGTGTGTGTGTGTGTGTGTGTGTGTGTGTGTGTGTGTGTGTGTGTGTGTGTGTGTGTGTGTGTCCCAGAACAACTGAACTCGTTATATTTGACACACACAAGCTTTGTTAAGAGAGACACACGTCTGAAGTTTTCCTGTTCCTGCTTTGATGGCTCCGAAACAAATATCCCACTCGCTGCGTATGTATGTGTGTGCGTCACAAACACTTGTGTACACAAACAAACTCGGTGCATGTGCGCGCACACACACACACACACACACACACACACACACACACACACACACACGAGGACATTTTAAACAACTTTAGCCATTTTGAACCCGCCTCTACCCCCCCCCCCCCCCCCCCCCCCAAAGGAAAGGCTGCGCTGCAAGTTTGCATATCTGCTATTTTCCGTGCACGACACCGGCACGCAACTAAGGATAAATCAGGCGTAACTCTACACCCAACACCTGAACCTAATCTTTAAATGTCCAATCCTAATCCCCAACATGAACCTTTAACTAATCATAAACTTAACTTTTTTTTTCTATAAAAACAACAATTTCTCTTGTGAGGACCTGGAAAATTGTCCTCACAACATCTATTCCTCAAATTCTACTATACTTGTGGAGAAATTTGCCTCACACACACACACACACACACACACACACACACACGCACACACACACACGTCGTAAAAGAGAATGGTGTAATCTTCTCCATAGTGTACCACATACGTGTGTGAGTGGTTTGACACTATAATTAATTCTCAGAGGATACAGAACACGATAACATTACTGTACACCAGACCTAATGTCTTAACCAATTAAGACCAGGAACGCGTCTGTGTCATTTTAAGATTTCTTTGGCTATTCAAAAATAGCAGATATACAAGCTGCATATATACTGTATACAGATATACATACAAGCTTGTAGATCTGCCATTTTTGAAAAATCTTGAAAATGTGTGCAAATCTTTGAATATATATATTTACATTTGTAAAATATTTTGTTCCAGATCTACAAGCTTGTAGATCTGCTATTTTTGAACAGCCAAAGTATAAAATAATGGTTATGGCTCAAATCTAAAATGACACTCGATGCGTTCCCGGGTTGAATGGCTTAAGACAGCTTTCTTCCGATTGCAGCAGACTTCACTGACGGCTGGAAAATCTGTGCAACAGACGACAGAGAACAGAGTTGGTTTGTTGCAGCGTCGAGGTGAAAACCAGAGTAATCAGCCACACCTGGGATTCCTTTTGTCAAAGCCCACATGATGAAATACTAGAGGTGGGAAGTTACGAAGTACATTTACTCAAGTGCTGTACTTTTTTGATCCACTACAATTATTTGACTGCTTCGGTTACTTTTACTTTTTATTAAATATTTTCATAAGAGAACATAGGGAAGAGTACATAGTTACAGAAGTGTACATTTGTGTTATAATAAAATATGTGATTAATAATAAAAAGAAGAATAGAAGAAAGAAACGATGGCAAACTGAGTAACAATAGCAAAGTAATTAGCAATATCCGTGTGTGTCATTCTTTGGGTGTATTAGACATTACAGTTATTGCATGGTATGAGGATTTGGACATACAATGTAAATAAAAAACATTGAAGCACAGTAAAACAGAACAAAATGGGTAAGGATAATTTAGGAGAAAAAAAAGAAAGATACTGTAGAAAGAAGAGAGGGAAAATTATAATAAAGAAGACACGGTAAGGGAGGGGGAGGGAGAGTAGCGGGAGGGGGGGTGATTCAGTCAGGAGGTATAGAGTTTGTAAGGAACTGAAGTAATTAATAAAAGGGTTCCACTCATGGAGAAATTTAGCGGGGCTGCCCTTAACAGAAAAACTATTATTTTCCAACTTGAGAAAAGACATGGCGTCCTTTAGCCCAGGAGTTCTCAAACGTTTATGTGCCAAGGACCCCCGAATGGACATGCATTAGGCCGCGGACCCCCGTCTGAAAATCTTTTGTTTGTGTTTTAACACATAACAAAATAGCAGATGTACAAGCTCGCAGCGCGGCACGAAGTGACACGCTGTGAGCTTCTATATCTGCTATTTCTAAATAGCCAAAGTATAAAATGGTTAAAGGTTCTATGACATTCATTTTCACTTTTTAAATTTGTTTTAATGTTTTTTGGGGGGTTTTATGAGCGGAGCAGAGGCGATGATTGACAGGCAAAATCCCTCAACAGTGACACCCGCAGGCAAAGATTTATGTTTTCATTGCAGTTGAAAAGGCTTTAGAAATGTGAGCGAAAAACACCAGCAATGGCTAACTGGAGTGGAGTTTTCAGTTAAAACTTTTTATACACGTTTGAAGGATCATGACAAACACTTTTAATGTGTTGTAAAACAGAATGTCATGAAAGCTTTAAAGTGGTTAAAATGATTGTGACGCTACGTTGACTTATCTGGGGACAGGGGGTCGGACCCCCTGGTGCAGCCCTCCTCTGAGACACAAGAGTATAAGCAGACAAGAAATGGTACCATTTTATAATGAGCATTAGTGAGGGACAATTATATGAAGATGGGTTGAAAAGTGCTCCTTTAACCCTTTAAGACCTGAAACGCAGCTATGTCACTTTTTGATTTGAGCTAAAAAAATGCATTATTTTACACTTTGGCTATTCAAAAATAGCAGATCTACAAGCTCATAGTGCGGCACCGAGTGCCGCGCTACGAGCTTGTAGATCTGCTATTTTTTAAAAATCATGAAAATGTGTGCAAATCTTTGAATATATATATTCTTAAAGCGAACATGTTTTACTCAAATCTTTGCTTCTGGGGGTCCCTGGAAAAAAATATTTTGAGATGGGGGTCCGCGGCCAAATACATATAATTCTGGGGGTCCTTGACATGACAAAGTTTGAGAACCACTGATATAGAAAGTTTTTTTTTCAGAATATTGTTGGGATTTACAAGACATTTGTAAAATCAGCGTTTTAAAAACATCAGAGCACTTCTTCAGACAGAGAACAGCACTAGTGTGGAGGTGAAAACAGAGTAATCAGCCACACTGGGATTCCTGTTGCCAAAGCCAACATGATGAGACGTCCGTTGTGTTGCATGCACGCTGTGAAGGGAAAAGCTGACTTTGTTCTCGGCTGATGTAATATTTATTCCACAGCTCGTTGGCTGGATCAAGACAAGGAGGAGAGTCAGCGCAGAGAATCAAACTATAGAGCCTCAAACTACAGGGCTAAAGAAGCCGAGCGCAAAACGCAAAGCAGAGGAAATAACAAGGCATCCTGGGCAGTGGTGGAAAGTAACTAAGTACTGTACTTGAGCACAATTTTGACTGTAATTTACTTGAGTATTTCCAATTTCCAATACTTTTACTTCTACTCCACTACATCTCGGATCCAAATATTGTACTTTTTGCTCCGCTACATTTAATTGAAAACTTTAGTTACAAGTTACTTTATTTTAAATTATTTTTACAAAACATACATTAACCACTTCAGCTCTATATAGTACATTTTGGGCATTCGAAAATAGCCGATCTACAAGCTCACAATGCGTCGTGATGCGACGCATTGTGAGCTTGTAGATCTGCTATTTAAAAAATATGTATATACATTTGAAAACTTGAAATGGGAAATTCTGCATAATGAGTACTTTTACTTTTGGTACTTAAAGTACATTTGGATACCAATACTTTTGTACTTTTACTCAAGTAAATTCTTTATTCTGGACTTTTACTTGCAACAGAGTATTTCTACTTTACAGTGTCGATACTTTTACTTAAGTTAAAAAATGTAGCACTTTTCCCACCACTGATCCTGGGAGAGTTCAGAGGCTGCCGTTCAGTATTAGATGCGTTTTCTTTAGACTCTAATGATGGTATAATGTCGGTCGGTCAGTTCAAACCAGGGGGCAAGCATCCGGTTTCTGCGGACCTCTGAGGTCACGCTCATGTCACCACGACTCAGCCATAACCCAATGCAGCCCCTATAGACGAATCCACAGACAATCCACAGAGATTGTAGGCAATCATGACTGTGGTGTCAAGCGGCTGCAACGCGACACCGCAGTTATGATTGCCTAAAGGCAGCGCGTCTGTGGATTCGTCTATAGGCGACCTAAGCGGCCGCGAAAGCTTGCCTAGGGTGCAAATTGGGACAGATCCGTGCCTGCATTCGTAAAACATTAGACAGTATTTCAATGTGAGATGTTGTGTCTAAAACACTATATATGTAGCCTATTGAATGTCCTGTGATCCCATTTGGGACCCAATCGAGTGCTCTGGAAAGACTTTCCTGCGCGATATGGGGAGCAGCTGTCATTATGCACAAGACCTAGATCTAGACCAAGACCTTATCTAGCAGCTATAGAGCACAGAAGTCTTGACGTCACTCGTTCATCCCCTAGGTCGTAAAGTAATTTCTCTATGGAGAATAACATTGGGTCATCTTAGAATCGTCTCATATAATAATTGTGGTCCAAAAATAAACAAACTGTCCCGGCGATATTGTCACAGAGGTGGCTCTGTATCGTTTATGATAGTCAGTCACTCATATTATACGGTGACTGTATCGAGTCAGTCACTCGATACAGTCTGTTTCTGGTGAAAATGTAACTAATTCGGCGGAAGTAACATTAGCGTTTTCTCACCGTCAGTTGATGCTTCATATCCATCAATCCGCCGGGATCATTTGTTTATTTTTGGAACACAGTTCTTAATTGACGCGATATTAAACACGTCTATGG
Organism: Gymnoscopelus braueri; assembly: GCF_963280865.1. Classification (NCBI taxonomy): domain Eukaryota; kingdom Metazoa; phylum Chordata; class Actinopteri; order Myctophiformes; family Myctophidae; genus Gymnoscopelus; species Gymnoscopelus braueri. The sequence goes on from NC_137626.1 coordinate 33,567,411, forward strand.
GAATTCAGAACGGGGGGGAAAAAAACGCGACCCGGGTAGGATGCGTAAATTACGCCAGACTTCGGTGTTCTATTAGACTGCTGCCTTTACACACATTAATGACTTAAATGATTACGCACATTAGCCACTTTTTATGCACTTCTTTCTACCTTTATGCTCTAATTCTCTATCTATCTTTTAACTGCATTGATGGGCCACACACACACACACACATCATAAGTTATTCCAACACAAAGTAGCCTATGCAAGAGTCAAATCTGCAACAAAGTTCAGAAGAGGAAAATTCGGTTAGATGCAAACGACCCCAAGTGACGTCCCTGCGTATACCGTCACCGTAAGAAGAAGAAAAGCTAAGCCTGCCAGTCCTTTTGTCTTGACATATTGCAGAGGCTTTCTAGAGGAAGGAGTGGTGGTGGTATATTAAATGATGTTCAATAAGGCACGGCTCCCTGAGGGCTTATCAAGCGTCAAGAGGCTTATTACAGGAACCAGGTACTGCTGCACGAGGGGGGGGGGGAGAGAGAGAGAGAGAGAGAGAGAGAGAGAGAGAGACTGACACTATTTTTCAAAAATATCGAAAATGTTTGGAAACTTTTTAACAATTTGTATTATTATTATTATTAAGACGTACCCCCCCCCCCCCCTTCAGAGGTGCTTCAGGTTATAATGAAAACAAAACAAAGAAACAAAAAAAATAACATCTCAGAACTTGACTGTTTCTGGAAAGTTTCAAGTAATAAATGGAAAGTTCTGGATTAACCCTTCATAGTGGAAGAGGAGCCACATGAGACAGAGATAAAAGTAGTGAGTGAAAGATGATGAGGAAGAGAGAGAGCGAGATAAAAGGTTAAACCGCCACGGTTAAGTATGGCTGCAGGCAATGTGTGGTTATATGTGTGTGTGTGTGCGCGCTGTGAAAGAATGTAGGTATGGTAGGTAGCCTAGGCTTACGGCTATTGGGATTTTGCTTTCAATCGTGCGTGCGCACACACACGCACACACACACACACACACACACACACACACACACACACTTCAAAGACCTCTTTGATCGCCCAGCGCTGTGCATTGACGACGCTACTACAGTATAAATCCATTGTTACTCAACATTGGGTCTGGGGACCAACAAGGGGTCACACAAATGGACCCATACAGGGTCTGTAACTCTGAGAGCATACAGATGGAACCAAATGGACCCGTAAGGGTCCATTTGGTTCCATCTGTACGCTCTCAGAGGACGGAATGCCCATAATCTGGAAAGCCCCGACACCATCCATTAAAGGCTGTCTAACGCTGTTCCCCGAGGAAGCTTTCAACACACACAACAACGCTCCCCTTCTTTACAAAGAAAACACTGAGGAGTTAAGAAAGGGAAGTGCCAGGTTAGGTCCTAGTCTAATACAACACACTAAGCTCAAACAGTGTTTGCACCCAAAGGTTTATACCCTGTGAGAAGAATTAAGACATCCGGCTATGTTCGTATTGAATCACTTTTATAACAGAGTTTTAAACAAGAATTAGATGCGTATGTTTGTGCAGCCTGAAGTGGTTATACCAAACGTGTACGCAAAATAATAATGATGATGATGATAATCTAATAACGAATGCATGCAATCTCTGTACGTACGTATCTGCGATCCACACATCTCAAGAACCCAACGGCACTGTTCTAGTAATAATAATAAGAGAAGAACCAAAAGAAGTAGAGGAAGAATCGTGCTATAAATTATAACTGAGTGAACTCTATGCATGTGTGTCTGCGTGTCACAGCATTGACAGCATCCGAAATGGGTGGAATCACACTGTCCTCATAGGGGCACGGTGGCACAGTCGGTAGCGCTGTCGCCTCACAGCTCGAAGGTCCTGGGTCGATTCCCACCGGGAAAGCTGTGGGTGCTGGGGGCGTGTCCTCTCCTCCGCGTCATCAGTGCCCATACCCTAGGTGGGGTTGGCGAAAGGGCCTTTCTGTGTGGAGTTCGCATGTTCTCCCCGTGTCCCCTAAGGTAGGTACCCTCACAAAAACATGCAGTAATCCTGCTTCCACACGCTACGTCCAACCGGGGAAACTCTCCCCTGTCAGGTGATAAGGAGCGGCTTGCTAGCTCCTCATGCATTGAAGGAGGCATGAACTCAGTTATGGGCTCTCCCTTGGCTGGCAGAGGGAGAGTAGCGCCCAGGATTACATAGGCAATTGGCACTGGGTGAAAAAATATGAGTTAAAAAAATTGTTAATACAATAAAAATAAAGAATCACACTGTCCCCGAACTCCCACAAGCTAGTTGGGAGAGAGTAAAACATTCTGAGATGACCATCTATCGGCTTATCACCGCTGCTCAGTGACGTCATTTTGAAGTTTTCTGATGTGATATAAACAATGGCAAAAGCAAGCGAAAAATCATCATTAAAAAAAGAAAAGAAAAGGGAAACTGTAAACGCCACTGACAATAGAATTTCCCCCGTGAAATGGACACTTCGACCGGTCATATTCAACACATTGCTGGCCAGGCCTGGAATCAAACCTGGGGAAAACTGTGGACTCCAGCTCCCCAGGCGGGCTCTCTAACCATTCAGCTGGTTCACCCCCAGTTACAATGGTTCTGCTTAGAACTGCTGGAAATGCGGGCCTGTTTGCGGCCGGTTCCGTGAAAGCACCGATTAAGGTTGTAGAACCAAAGTTATTTTGGTGGAAAAGGTGCCTCAGAGTTCAATTACGACAAAGGATTTCACAGAGCTTGCTGGGCACCGTGCCTCCTCTTTCCCAGAGTAGGCCGGTGCCCAACGGGCACTCAACCCTATTCTAAGGTCGAGTCTAACAGAAGCAAAGTGAAACAGCATTATAAGACACTGCAGATAGCTGAGGCACTTTAAACAACATTTGTATCCAAAAAGGTAGCCACAGTAGAGACAAACAGAAAGCATGGGGGAGAGAAAACACACTTTCCTTTGAAAATGTGAAAAGAAAAACATCAAAAGAGTCCTAGGTGAGTGTGTTACATAAAAATAGATTAAAAACACAAGTCTATTTGTTATTCAAGGGTAGTCTGAGAGAACCTCACACTGTCAGGCAAGAGGAAATATGCTATTATTACTGCCCTTTGTGTGGGAAATGTGTCTCTCTTTCTCTCTCTTTCTCCCTCTCTCTCTTCCCCTGGTTGATGCAGGACAGATGTGTGACCTTTCATTTCCATGTCCTACATATTGGATGCTGTCATGGAGTGAACCAGTAATAATCATGATAATAATAATAATAACACCCACGGGCCTACGTGATACTGTTTCCTATCCCAGGACAATTCACTGTCAGTTTTGCCATGGCATTGGACATGGACATTTTTATGCCTTTATTGATAGTACAGTAGGCAGACACGAAACGGGGAGAGAGAGATGGGGAGTTTTACCTTAGCGCCAGGTATGCTCTTAGTTGCTTGTTTTAGAAGAGAATGCACTTAAAGGAGTTCACCCAAAAAATGTCTTATTTTCTATCAATTGCACACCCTATGAAGCCTTGAATCCATGGATTCTTTTTTGTTTTTGTCGCATTCCTAAGCTAATAATTTGATTCCCGTCTCCTACCGGCTAATGTATCCGGTAGGAGACACAAAGTAGATTATTTGTGTCTCCTACTGGAAATACACACGGTCATCAAAGTACTGTCTTAGGAATGCCACAAAAACAAAAATAAATCCATGAAATCAAGGCTTCATGGGGTGTGTAATTGATAGAAAATAAGTAATTTTTTGGGTGAACTCCTCCTTTAAGACTTCTGGTGATTAGTAGTTTTCTTGCCTATCCATGTTAAATGCACTTATTGTAAGTCGCTTTGGATAAAAGCGTCTGCTAAATGACGGTAATGTAATGTAATGACAAGCAGCAAAGGCCGTCGGGATTGGGACTCGATCCCGTGACACGCTGTCAGACTACATTGGAGCCTAGGTTGTGTTTTTTTGGGGCTTGTTTTTAAAGTGTAGTCATTTGGGCTCGCTTCCATTCTTTTTTCGTTATTGTTTAAAGGGTCTACACCATGAATTTCAATGGTTTTTAGTATTTTTTGGGCTCCCCAGTGTCTCTTGTACCCCAAAAAATATTTTTTTTTAACATTCAGTCATTCATTCTCATTTCAGAGATTTTCAGAATGGGCGTGTCTGAACAGGCCATTTCAGAATGTGCAATGCAAGTGATGTCACTTGCATTGCCATTGCATTGATGCTGGCCAGACAGAATTGCTCAGTAGCCCCCCCCCTGCCCAAGAGGACGTTTTGGTATTGCAGCTGAAAGTGCTGTATAAGCCAGAGACAATTGACTTGGGATGAGTATATCTGAGTGATGATTTAGGCTCAAACCTTTTGAAAAAGGTTTGAGGGACATACACCATATGATATTAAATATCAAATATTTTTTTTAAATTCATGGTGTAGATCCTTTAAACCAGTTCTCAAACATTTGCATATCAAGAATGCCCAAATTAATTAAATTTCTCCGCAGAACCCCATCTGAAAAAAAAAAAAAATATATATATATATATATATATATATATATATATATATATATATATATATATATATATATATATATATATATATATATATATATATATATATATATATATATATATATATATATATATATATATATATTCCATTTATCTTTTTTTGAAAATAGCAGATCTAAAAGCTCACAATGTGTCGCGAATGCAACGCATTGTGAGCTTGTAGATCGGCTATTTTCAAATTAGCCAATGTATATAGGTTTAAAGTGCTCATGTGGCACGCAAATCTTGTATGTGGTCTAGCCGGCAAAAAATGGTTTCTGTTGGGGGGTCCGCGGCCAAACACAAATTAATTTGGGGGTCCTTGTCATGAGAGTTTGATAACCACTCTCTCTCTATCTCTCTCTCACACACACAATGAAACACAGTCTGCCGGCTTGGCAACGGCTGAACACAAACAAGCTTGTATACTGTTGTGGGGACGTCAAAACTAAATGTTCAACAACACCCCCCTCAACACACACACACACAGATGGTGAAAACTACAAAAACACATTCTTATCGAGCAATATGTCTACAAATAGACACATACAGACGTGAACGCACGCACGCACGCAGCACGCACGCACGCACGCTTTGTCATGAGTAATACATTACATGCACATTCTTCCTTAAAGGGGTAGTTCACCCCCAAAATAACTTTTTTTCTATTGATTACTGACCATCTGGAGCCTTGAATTCATAGATATTTTTTTGTTTTTGTCACATTCCTAAGCCAATAATTTGATTATAATAAATGTGTCCCCATTGATTCCGGTAGGAGACACAAATGCATTTGTGTCTCCTACCGGAATCAATGGGGCTAAATTTATTATAATCAAATAATAAAGGAAGGAATGCGACAAAAACAAAAAAATATCCATGAATTCAAGGCTCCATGGGGTGAGTAATCAATAGAAAAAAAGTTATTTGGGGGGTGAACTACCCCTTTAAGAACATTCACATGCAGACAGACACACACGTACACATCATGTGTTCACACAAACAGACAATGGTTCTTTGCAAAAAAAAAGACAAACGCACTCACAGTCACATACATCAGACACACACACACACACGCATTTTGGTCATGAGTGATACATGCAAATATTTTCACATTCACATGCAGACAAACGCACAAACACACACACGCACGCACGTGCTCACACACACACACGGTGTAAGTTAATAATGCCGACACATTCTCAGTCCAGCAAGACGGATGTGCACCAAAGCACTCTCTCTAATGGAGCTCATTTCACAGAACCCAGTAGAAAGGTGTCCCTGTAGAGATAGAGAGAGAGAGAGAGAGAGAGACCCCCGGTATCCTTTTTCTGCTGACAGCCCCCCGCCGTCCATCTATGACACTCCCCCGCCAGGCGCTGTCACCCCCCACCCCCCCACGTCTGACTCATATCTTCGGCGTCAGGCCAGAAAAATCTCCATATTTAAACTTTTTTTTCCCGTAAGTTAATCCATTCACGCCGGGAACGCAGCTGTGTGTCATTTTAAGATTTTTTTTGGGGGGGGGGCTATTTTTGAAAAATCGTGAAAATGTTGTGCAAATCTTTGAATGTATATATATTTTTAAAGCGAACATTTGCTAACTCAAATCTTTGCTGCTGGGGATCTCTGGAACAACATATTTAGAGATATTTTTGCTTTTTTTATATATTTTTAAAATGTGTATGTTTAAAATAAAAAACTATTAGGATTTAGAAAACATTTTCAGAATCGGCCTCAGGTCTTAAAGGGTTAATGCCTTTACTACTTCGTCATACAAAAGGAGTGTCGCACAACGAAAATCGAAAGTAGTGAACATAGCAGATCTACAAGCTCACAACGCCTCGCGATGAAAAATAATTAACAGTTTTTAGGACATACAAGGTTTCTGGACCATTGGTAGCCGCGCCGAGACCCTCTCTGAAAAGGACTAGAGTTACAGTAGCTACTGGATAACATGCCTGTTCTACCTTCCCCACTAAACACCTCTCATCCCCCTCCCCCCCCCCCCGCCCGTGTCCTTGCTCCGTCAGCCCGGACAGCCCACTGCGGGGTGGTAAGCCTTATTGCTGAGACATGTGGCCCATAGGGTCAGGAGCCTATATCTCCTGTTTCTGTAGTAGTGGGGCAGATTAAATCAATATTCCATCAGAATCTTTCACTTGGTGATACAAGCACCAAATTTGGCACAAATGATGTCCAGGATGTAATATTTAAGTTTTCAAGATGGCGGTTATTATGTGACTCAAAATGAGCATTTTCGGAAGCTGTCCGATCACAGATATTGCATTAAGTTGAAGGGAAACATCCATGATCATTCATTGAAATGCTGTGGTCAAGCTCTATTGGTTTGTCATTTTTTATAAGAGTGATGTCAAAGCACAACCAGGGCACACTGGTGACATCACTGCTGTGAGACTCAGCATGGGGTTCAGTGTCGGCTTGTAGTGTACTAGCTGTAGCTGTAGTTTACTAACTGTTGTAGTGGTGTACTCACTGTAGTTTGTACTGTAGTATACTTTAGTGTCCCAAATGCTATCTAATAAGCCCCTGTATATATCTCAACTACAAGTTTAGTTAGTTGTAGTATTGTAGTTAGATAGCCGCACCTGAATTGACAGGATGTGCCAGCGCGGGAGCCGGGAGAGCAGAGCCAAGGGTAACGGGGCTTCAGTTACCTGGATGGCAGATGGCCTCTTTCAAACAAACTCATAAGCCTTGAAGGCTTAAGTCCTTGCAACCACGAAGACGCTGACTCCAGCATCTTCACACATGCTCTCCATGCAGCCAAGCAACAAATGAAGTCTGTGTTGATTAAGGCATGCAACACAGATATTCTTGTTGTTAGTTGCAGTCAGTGCAGGCTTAGAAATGATTTGGGTATAATTTGGCCAGGGTCAGTCCATTAGGTGATTGCCAATTCATGATATGGTAGTAATTGTTGGCCCAGAGAAATCCAGTGGCATGCTGTTACGGTTTGGTTCCATTTGACCCAAGTGCAGCACAGTCCAATCCAGTCCAGTATAATACAGTACAGTCCAGTACAGTACTACAGTCCAATACAGTACAGTCCAGTATAATCCAGTCCAGTCTAGTACAGTACAGTAGAGTACAGTATAATACAGTACAGTGCCGTACAGTACAGTACAGTACAGTACAGTACAGTACAGTACAGTACAGTACAGTACAGTACAGTACAGTACAGTACAGTACAGTACAGTACAGGGCCGTACAGTGACATACAGTACAGTACAGCACAGTATTTGTATCATTTCTATTGGAAAAAACTATTACGAACAATTACCATACTCTTAGGCCCGACAACCCGAAAAGGTATCATTGCGTGCTTAGTGCCCTCAAAGTCACACACCCAACACGCTTTTAACTGAGCAGATTGGACCTTCCGTTCCAGAGATAATGGCCAAAACACCTTGAAAACGGCCACTTTTTTTTTTTTTTTAAGGGGGCACGGTGGCGCAGTCGGTAGCGCTGTCGCCTCACAGCTAGAAGGTCCTGGGTTTGATTCCCGCCGGGGACGCTGTGGGCGCTGGGGGCGTGTCTTCTCCTCCGCGTCATCAGCGCCCATACCCTAGGTGGGGTTTGCGAAAGGGCCTACTCTGTGTGGAATTTGCATGTTCTCCCTGTGTCTCCTAGGGTAGTTAATACCCTCACAAAAACATGTAGTAATCCTGGTTGCTATACCGCCTCCCCCATGACAGCCGGGGCGCCTGATGGAGGGGAAGGGAACTGGTTGGAATAACGTGTTCCTTCCACGCGCTACGTCCTACCGGGGAAACTCTCCCCTGTGAGGTGACAAGAAGGTCAGTTGGCTCTCATGTATTGAAGGAAGCATGAGCTCGGCCCTGGCCTCCCTGGCTGTGGGGGACTGGTGTAGCGCTGGTGTAGGGCTGGTGTAGCGCCCAGGATCACTTAGGAAATTGGCACCGGGTGAAAAAAATTGGTTACAAAAATCGCGGGATACAAATTTAGGGAAAAAAACGGACACTTTCGCCGGTTTTCGATTGAGTTTTGGCCATTGTCACCCGTTTTTCTTTAATAACACAGGCTAAGAAGGTTGTACGGCGACAAACTAGATACCTAAGGAAAGTTCAATTTGAGCTGCATCCAACACACCTTGGCCGCTAGGGGCAGTTGAAATTGCTTTTTGGTTTATTTTTTTCCCCAGTCTGGAGAGGGCACGTTTTTACCGACGGGTAAAGGGGCAGGGGTAAAAGGGCAGGGGCTCACATGTCTATGTGTGCACGTGCATGCAGCTTTATGTACAAGAACATCCCCAGCCATGATGTACATTACATTGGTTTTCAACTCCTTTTCATATCAAGGTCCATTATTTATTCAGCATTTGAGCCACAGAAACACCGTTTGATGAGATTTAGCCTCCCAGACCCAAGACTTAGAACATGTTGTTATCGTTGGATACGATTTTTGTCCACAATGCTGTATTGATGTTGGTACCATAGGAGACAACAGGTAAACGTCTATCAAAATAATAATCTTTAATTAAATAATGCAGACGCTTAACAATAGTTTAAGGGTCCATTTGGTTTCATTTTACGCTCTCAAGAGTTAAAGATCCATAAGGGTCCATTTGGTAACCAACTCTCCATCATTTAGCTGGGGACCACCTGGAACGCCCTCAAGAACCACCTCTGGTACATCACTGGTTGAGAACCAGTGATGTACAAGTCCATCCCCCATGGATAGCATCATGTCCGCTGGACATGATGCTATCGTATGTCGCAGGGACTTACCCCAATCCAACCTCTTGATGTTGAGTGCTAAGAAGGGAGGCATTGGGTCCCATTTTTATCATAATATTTGGTATTAACCGGCCGGGGAATCAAACCTCCGACCTCCCCGTCTCAGGGCGGACACTCTTTAACCACAAGGCCACTGAGCTGGTACCGCAGTGTGCGTTCACTTTCATCCACCTCCATTTCCTCATCGTCAGACCGTTCGGGCTCTCTTATAAACAGTTGTTCTCAACCTTTTTCTGGATCAGGGCCCACTTGAAAATCGCCAAAAGGCGTTCGTGGGCCACCCATCTTCACCACTTAAACCACTTGTTAAGTGGTCAGACTTGTGTGCAGAATGATGCGTGCATTTCCGGAGCATGTTTTATGTTCATGATCAATCGCTTTGTGTTTTGGCTTGGATGAGTTGGAACTAACAGTATAGACCCCTTAACAGACGCCGTCACACTGATAAGAACCAGTATTTGCGCAATGAAACCCATTCTATCAGGTCTCGCTAGGACGCGCCTCACCAGCCAACACACAAGAGGGGGTCGGGGTGCGCTGGTTGAGAATTGATTGCGTGAAACAATCACCTGTGCATCCAGTCTCAATGTTGGTAAACAAATAATTGGTCTATAGCCTACATTAAACCCCTGACCCCTGTTAACCTTCATTGTTCTCCCCCGGATTTGAACCGTGGGGTCTTCTGCACAAGTGCTGAAATATCAGAAATATCAAGTAAAAAAACTTCAGTAATGGGTGGTCTAGGACTCAGACCCACAAATGTGGCATGGGTCAGAGTCTTTCCTTATTTTCAGACCATTCAGTCTTTCAATAAGAACCCTGCTGTCATAGTCTCTCCAAACTCAAGACAGAGATTTGGGGGGGGTTTGTTATTTTAATTTTTCATGCTTGCCAGACCAGTGGTTCTCAAAGTGGGGTCCAGGGACCCCCAGGCGTCCTTGGGGGAGGTTCCAGGGGGTCCCCAGTATGTGTTCATAAAGCATCACTAATCATTTAACCACTTTATCTATTTATATGTTCGCTATTTTTGAGAAATTTTGAAAAATACCGAAAAAGTTGAATAATTTTGTCAGCAGCCAAATATATATCAATTTGGGGGTTCTTGAAATGAAAAAGTTTGAGAACTACTGTGCTAGACAACTGCCACTTCATCTCCAAGAGGAAATGTGTGTGGAGAGAAAGTCAATGAAGTTTTGGTCTCGGTTGGAAAATACAAATTTCATTACATTATATTACAAAAGTGAATTTGTCTGCACTGCAAGTCCTAGGGGGTTAAGTTTGAAAAGCCTAGCCGAAATAGACCCTGGAGAAAACAAATATTCATGGTGTTTTTTTGTTATGTTAAGCTAACACTAACTGAATAATTCAGGGCACTTCTGTAGTGTTTTAATGACTTGACAAGAATGTAAACAAACGTACAAGTGCAACCTCTGAATAATAACCAATTAATGGCAAGGGATGTATCTATTAATGATAATTAAAGGGATACTTCACTTTAAAATATGTTTGGGGTCATTTTAAAGGAGAATTCCGGACATTTTAAGTGTTATCTTTGATGTCTCGTTACTCACCTACCGACGTAAAAAGTGGCATTGTTTTTTTCCAGAGATTCCCCTGTCGTCATTTTTTCAACCCCCTCCGTTGTCATAATGGGAGCGCGTGGCTTAGGGAAATTCGTCTATTGTAACCGATGCAAAGTTATTTTTTTCTCTTCTACTACTCATTGTAGAGTCTCATGATAGTCAAACATGCGCTGAAACTTCCTGAGAGGCTACCGCTAACGCCGACCGATTTAACACTAGTTGCTTGTTTCTTTCCAGAACCTGGCAACTTGGTGTTGCCAGGTAGAGAAACAAGCAACCAGTGTTAAATCGGTCGGCGTTAGCGGTAGCCTCTCAGGAAGTTTCAGCGCATGTTTGACTATCATGAGACTCTACAATGAGTAGTAGAAGAGAAAAAAATTACTTTGCATCGGTTACAATAGACGAATTTCCCTAAGCCACGCGCTCCCATTATGACAACGGAGGGGGTTGAAAAAATTACGACAGGGGAATCTCTGGAAAAAAACAATGCCACTTTTTACGTCGGTAGGTGAGTAACGAGACATCAAAGATAACACTTAAAATGTCCGGAATTCTCCTTTAACACTACTACTTTAAGTTTTAACCATGTTAGATTCAATGAAAACACATGTCCTTGGTTCTGGTGATTGATATTGTCCTTCTAATGCGTGAGGGGGCTGTGTTTTTTCAAATACATTTGTTCGTGTATTTGTATAATGTTTTGGGGGGGAAAAAAAAGATTTTAAAAATGAAAGAAGTAATTAAAGAAACACACCCTAACTATTAGAAGGACAATATCAGTCATCAGAACCAAGGACGGGTGTTTTCGATTAATCTATCATGGTTAAAATGGGTTTCTAATGGAAGGGCATGTGCCACGTGTCTGATAAAATGAATATCAAATGAATAAATACTGAATCAAGCACCTTAAAAACTGTCTTGGGTGCTCACAAGAGCCTGAGTAGACGTTAAAATGACCCCAAACATGTTTGAAAGTGAAACATCCCTTCAAAGAGCAGAGTTTGAAAGCAACACGTTTCCAAATAATAGGCTGACAAGCTTTCGTAGATCATAGTTGGCAAACCTTTCCATGCAAAGACCGCCCCCTTCCTTTTTTTTTGTAAAGCCTGGTTTTAGCTTTTTCCAATTCTAGTTATTTAGCTGTCAACAGCCTCAGTCACAACACAACACAGATTCCAATCTCTAGATTCCAAACCTGAAAACCTGTCTTTGTCTAGAGATAATTCATGTCACCCTGTCCTTCGCCTAAACCGCTCGCCACTCAACAATGTCCTTGTGGTTCGTCCTTGCTGCACTTTGCTGACAGTTACTGTGTCAGTTACTGTGGGACGCAGTCATGTGCCGACTGTGCACTCTTCCTCCCATTCCAACTCCCATCACGGTTGCCAGATTTAGTGAGAGAAATAAGCAGCCAGATCCACGAAAACAAGCCCAAAAGAAGGGACTATAATAGGCTACGTGAGCACTTTAAACCAATATGCATTGGCTATTTGAAAATAGCCAATCTACAAGCTTGCGAGCTTGTAGATCTGCTATTTTCAGATCTTCAGATATGTTTTCAGATGGGGTTGTCTGCGGAGAAATAGGCTACATTAATGTGGGCGTCCTTGCAAATGTTTGAGAAAGTACAAAAAAAATGTAGGAAGCAAGCCCAAATAAATGCACTTTAAAATCAAGCCCAAAGAAACCGCAACCCACAACTACCAATATTTACAAGCAACTTTCCAGACAAACTAGCCCAACGGCGCTTATAATAAGCAGACATGGCAACACTGACCTCGATTTGCTGGAAGAGAGGGAGGGGGCTGTCTGGTGTGTCCGGTGTTTTATCCCTGCTTCTGGTCAGACTAAATGTCAGAATGTTTGTCACATTGTTGATTTCATCGACTAAAACTATGACGAAAAATGTTTGTCGACTACCTTTTTTCACTGACGAAAACGAAATAAAAACAAAATAAAAACTAAGCTACGATGACTAAAACTAAGACTAAATATATTGACAATTTTGTCAACAAATAAAAACTAGACTAAAATGTTATGGAGGGACTAGTGGAGAAGAGATCCAGTAGAACTAAAAGACGAGTAATTTTGTGTTTGGTTGCGCTCGGGTGTTGCGCTCTGAAAATAGCAGATCTACAAGCTCACAACGCGTCGCGCTGCGGCACGTTGTGAGCTTGTAGATTGGCTATTTTCAGCATGCAACCAAATGTAAAACGCCATCAAGGCACCACCCAAAAAACATTTTAGTCGACTAAATCACCTGTAGATTTAGTCGTCTATAATCTTATGATATTTAGTCGACTAAAACTAGACAAAAACTAAAACATTTCAGATGACTAAGATATGACTACCACTAAATGGAATTGTATTCAAAAGACTATTGACTAAAACCAATTAAAAATTTGCTGTCAAAATCAACACTAACTTTGATCACAATTTAACAATAACATAATATGTTAACAACAATAAGTCTGGCATCCCTATTTTGTGGCAATAAAGCAAAAATGTTTCACACTTTTTTTGTCTTTCTTTTTTTAATTCTCAGTTGATTTCATTTGTATAAAAAACGAATGAAAACAGCCAATCTACAACCTCACAACGCGTCGTGAGCTTGTAGATTTCCGCCGTCTCATGATGAAGTATATGTAGGACTTTAAGTTAGAAAATGTTCTCCCCCATTTCTTTTTCACAATTCAAACCCGATTCCGCCACTGCACTGCGCTGATTGATTTCACATCAGTGCAAGTGAATTGATTTAAATACAATCGATTTACTGTTAATTTGATTCCACCCTCTGTGGAGAGCTACCACATATTAAACATGTCAACTAATTGAAGTATCCATCTCATCGCCTCTTATGTCCTTACCTAGCACTTCTCTGTCGTATTATTACAGTAGTGGTTCTCAACCGGTGGTCCGGGGACCACCAGTGGTCCGTGATGGGGTTCCAGGTGGTCCCCAGCTAAATGATGGAGAGTTGGTAACCAAATGGACCCTTATAGATCTTGAACTCTTGAGAGCGTAAAATGAAACCAAATGGACCCGGGTCCATTTGGTTTCATTTTGCGCTCTCAAAGAGTTAAATATTGTTAAACATCTGCATTTACTTATTAACTAATTGTTATTCTGATCAATGTTTGCCTGTTATCTCTCTTATGGTACCACATCAATACAGCATGGAATTGTGTACAAAATCTTATCCAACGATAAAAGAATATTGGAAGTTTTGGGCCTTAGAGGCTAAATGTCATCAAACGTCTATCAACATAACTTTTTCATAAAACTCTTAGGATTTAGAACAGTGGTTTAGAACAGTGGTTCTCAAATATAGCAGATATACAAGCTCGAGCTTGTACATCTGCTATTTTTGAACATTTTTTAATGTTGAATATTTTTTATAATAATTTTGCCAAATTGCTTAATGTTTGGGGGTCCTCGACAGTTTGAGAACTACTGATTTAGAAGGCATTTGTAGAATCGGCCTCAGGTCTTAATGAGTCAAAACAAACAAACAAACTTTGAGACTAAACATGAGGGGTCATTCAAAAGGTCAAGCAGACAAGGCAGAGCCAATCAAAATGTCCAGGTATGCAACCTCTGACTGATGAATAAGATACGGCGGGAATCTGGTAGATAGGTGAGGTTCTGGCTCAGAGTCTAATGATCATTACACTCAGAGTCTAATGATCATTACAAAGTCCTGGGGGAAAAAAATGTCATTTCGACAATCAAAAATCAATATAGCGTTAATACAATATAACTTATACCCTTGGGGTGTTTTCTGTCTCCCTGCTCTTCTATTGAGACATTTAGATCCTGTGTCTAGGTTGGACACGACCTTTGACATGATCCCCTGAAGGTCAAGATTCAATTCATCCCCTGAGCAAGCAGGCAGGCTCCATTAGCTCAACGGTATTAAAAGAATTTCAGCACTCAACATTTTCTTGTCAAGGAGGACCCCCAAAGTGTGCATTATGTGTTTAGCCACAGACCCCTCATTTGAAAAGATTTTGTGCCAAGGAACCCCCATAAGAAACCCCATAAGAATTTGTCAACATAACAAGAACAAATTGACAGTCAAAATGTATAGCAGCTTGCAAGCTAAACTAATCACAATAATCTCATTTTGGGGATTAAAGGCAAAAAGTACCGTTTAATGTGCGTTCCATTATGAATTTGTTTTATCTGGCTTGACTGACTGCTGCTGCCAGTGGTGGAAAAAGTATTCACATGTTTTACTTAAGTAAAAGTATCAATACGGCAATATAGAAATACTCAAGTTACAAGTAAAAGCGTATCAAAGTACCAAAGTACCAAAAGTAAAAGTACTGAAATGTTTGAAAATAGCAGATCTACAAACTCACAATGTGTCACGATGCGACGCGTTGTGAGCTTGTAGATCTGCTATTTTCAAAAAGCCTTGGTAAAAAATAGGGCTAAAGTGGTTAATCTGCGAAGTAACTAGAAACAAAAGTTTTCAAAGAATTGTAGTGGAGTAAAACTACAATATTTGCCTCCGAGATGTAGTGGAGTAGAAGTAAAAGTATAGACAATTGGAAATACTCCAGTAAAGTAAAAGCACCTCAAAATTGTACTTAAGTACACTACTTGAGTACATGTACTTTGTTACTTGTTGGCTTGGTGCCACCAAGATTCCCATTTGGGACAACGCCTTGAACAGTACATTACCTCGAACACTAACAGGATGCACTGCTGGCAAACACCCACAACAATGTTAATAGCAGTGTCCGAGTCCAGCAACGCTATTCAGTAAAGTTATCGTTGCTGTCGGGCGGAAAGCTCATATCTCCAGATTTGATGCTTGTTATGGCTTTTAGTAAATTACTCCGTCATCCTACAGTGGCACAAAAAAGGATCAAATAACAGATCTACAAGCTCAAAACGCGTTGCAATGTGACACGTTTTGAGCTTGTAGATCTGCTGTTCTTGCTATTCTTTCATTAGAATTCTGAAAAGAAACCGTTTTGGGACATGTGAGGAGTGAGGTTTCCACCCGACAGAACGATATATGCAGCCTAATTAAGACCCAGGGGCGTCACTACCGTCACGCAGACAACGCGGTTGCGTTGGGGCCCATGACGTTAGGGGCACCTCCCCACCCATAAAAAAAAAAAAAGAAGAAAAAAAATTATATATACAAAAAAAAAGAATGAATTAAAAAATAAACCTGGGTGGGCCCCTTAACATTGTAATTGTTAACCGTTGTTTATGTACCCAAAATCCGTCACAAACCTGCGAAAAAAGTATCAGAAACTTTTTTCGCGCATGCACGCGCGTGCATGCGCGTTCATGAGGACCCGCTGTGACCACCTTGCGTCGGGGGCCTCGGGGCCCACTGTTGCCTCGTTACGCGACTGCTAAGACCATGGTTCTCAAAGTGGGGTCCGGGGACCCCCATGGGTCCTTGGGGGGTTCCAGGGTTTTCCCAAGCAAAATAGTTAATATAGCATCACTAATCATTTGAACCAATTGTGTCCATTTACACGTTGGCTATTCAGAAATAACAGATCTACAAGCTCACACCGCGTCTCTTCGTGTCGCACTGCGAGCTTGTAAATCAGCCATTTTGGAAAAAAAATTACTTAAATCTTCTCTTCTGGGGGTCCCTGGCACAAAACATTTTCAGATGGGGGTCCGTGACCAAATGTATATCAATTTGGGGGTCCTTGACATGAAAAGGTTTGTTTGAGCCACTGGCCTAAGAGACACGTTGATAGACAAACACATGCACAAGCAACCGTAGCTAGACAGACATGCATAGAGACAGACACGCAAAAAATAAAACAAAAGGGTTTCATAGACGTAATGGTCAGAAAGACACATTGGCTGAGATTATATGGATCAGACAGACACACACAGACACAGATAGGCATGGGGGGAAATTGAGTTCTAAATTGGTCTAAATCACGACGCTAGATCAAACTCTGCCAGCCTTATCTGTTCCTGCACGGCCTGACAGACTGCAGCCACAGGATACAGTGGCCAAGGACAGGGCCCGTTCGTTTGATGTGGAACGCATGCAATGCATGCACAGGAAGAAGTACAGGTGGAAGAAGTACTCAGATATTTTACTTAAAATAAAAGTAGCAATACCACAATATAAAAAATACTCTGTTACAACTAAAAGGCCTGCGTTCAAAATGTTACTTGAGTATAAGTATTGGCATCAAAAAATACTTAAAAGTACCAAAGGTAAAAGTACTGAACTGTTTGAAAATAGCCGATCTACAAGCTCACAACGCGCGTTGTGAGCTTTTTTCAAATAACCCATGTATAAAATAGGGCTAAAGTAGTCATTTATATCTGCAAAGTAACTAGTAACTAAAGTTTTCAAATAATTGTAGTGGAGTACAATACTTGCCTTTGAGATGTAGTGGAGTTAAGTAGAAGTAAAAGTATAGAAAATTGGAAATACTCCAGTAAAGTAAAAGTACCTCAACTTACTTGAGTACCTAAATGCACTTAGTTACTTTACACCACTGCACGCGCGCGCGCGCACACACACACGTATGTTTGTTACTACCACTGACACACGCCTAAAAAAAACGATATTTTGGATGCATCAACTCTGCAGTGTATCCATTATGCACTGCGTGTAGCCTAATGCACTTTGTGACAAACCGTTTTTTTTTTAATGTCCTTTTTGAATACATTTGACTTGACAGGCAAGCTGGCTCGCTCTCCGCCCGGGGGCACGCGGGAGATCAAAATAATGATACAGATCATCTCATTCATTTGAATATATTTTTAGCAACAACCAAAAAGCTAAAGTGAAGGAAAACAATCATTCTCCTTCCAACAATGTCAGACAGAACTGAACCCAGGGCTCTGTCACGATTAAATTGTCGTACAAAGAACTGCGGTTAACTATTTAATTGACACATACTGTATTGTCTCTGTCGGGTGGAAACCTCATATGTCCAAAACTGTTACTTTCCAGGACTTGAAAATCTCAAACGCACCCCCCCCCCAGCCATCTGACCTGTTAAGTGGCCAGATGGGTGGGGGTGGGCCCGCCCGCCCACATGCATTTCCTGAGGACCCACTTGCAGTATCCTCACGGCTCACAGGTTGAGAATCACCATTTTACACTAAGGCACTAAGGAAGGAAGAGTGGGCGCCTCCATGTAAAAGTTCCTATTTTGTCCAAAATGTTTTTTAAAAAAAATTATAATATTTGAAAAATGGTCTTAAGTAATGTAATGTACATGCTTTGAACATGCACAGTACATCATTATCAGACTTGAATTTACCCTTCAACTTATTGTTTATGCCCAAAATTATTGGATGTACAGGTTTTGTAGCAATTTTAGAAATATTAGACCTCTAAGGGCAAGACTACTTTGGTAGAGGTTTGGGTTGTGTAGTTACCTTGCCATGGTGTAACTCCAAGGTGGACAAGAAATCAAAAAATAATTGCTCCATTGATTAGGAATTGATCATTCTAAATATACTCCTCATTGACTTACAATGTGGAGCATATTTTGAATGATCAATCATGTATACTTTACATTACTCAACTCATTCACTGCCAAGGACGTAATTAACGTAATTTACGTCCAAAATCAGTTCTGCCACAGACGTAAAAAACGTAATTATTATGTTTTGGGTGGGGAGGGGGGGGCAGCCTGTGAATGTCCGAGCACCACCGAAGAAGTGTACACCCAGAGATCACGTGACCAGAAGAAAAAATATATCATCTGCTTCCATGTTAAAGGATTTACTAAAGTAATTTTTTCTCGGATTTATGTTGTTTTCTAAGTGTTTTTCCAAAAACAAGCCACATTCAAACGGTCCAATCTTTCCCCCCCCGACGCTACGGGGCCCCTGTGCGTGCAACGAGCCCCTGTCCGTGAGGATCGCGGTCACAGAGATTATTCCGTGATTTTTCAAAAGGTACAGCAAAATCGCCGTTTTCGCTGGCAAGGGTACAGTAGACGGAAGAATGAATTAATTAATTCCTGGCAGTGAATGAGTTAAGTATTGTAAATACTAGAAATATTGGATTTTTTTTTACATGTGGGACCAAATGGCCATTTTTACATCGAGGTGCCCACTCTTCCCGTTATCTTTTTTAACAAAAGACAGGACTGCAGTAACAACAGCACCACACTGACTCCACACAACCAACAGCCTGCCAAGCAAAGACCCTGCCCACAGTGTCACACAGTACTGCCCCTAACCTTGGCAGAGTGACTGCCGGGGCTCTGCCCAACACGGAGCCACCAAGGAAATGGTGCCCCTAACCCTGGCACTGTTCAGTGCCATGTAATGTTCCATTCACACAGTCACCAAAGCCATGCAACCCGAAACCCCGGGGGTTACTGTTTCCAGAGCGGAGGTTTGTGGCTCGAGCAGCTCCTTAAAGGTAGGAGGGGGCATTATACCGTGGATGCATTGATGGGTTAACAGAAGCCAAATTCCAAATACATATAATTTTGGGGGTCCTTGACATGAAAAAAAGTTTGAGAACCACTGATATTACAAGCAACATAAGTTTTTCAGAAAACTGTTAGGATTTAGAAGACATCTGTAGAATCCCCAGAAGCAAAGATTTGTGTTACGAATGTTCACTTTTAAGAAATATATTCAAAGAATTGCAAAAAAGTTCCAGATTTTTTCAAAAATGAGCAGATATACAAGCTCATTGCGCTATGAGCTTGTTTATCTGCACATTTTTTAATGGGCAAAGACTATCTGAAAATAACACAGATACACAGATAGTTACTGAAAATGACACGGATACGTTCCCGGTCTTAATGGTTTGACCCGGAAATAGTTTTGTCCCAAATGGTGATTTCCTTCAGGAGGAGTTGAGACCGGAGAGCGAGTCAGCTCTCCAAGCCGCTCGCACCGTCTAACAGCGAGAGTACAACCAGTGTGCACTAACAGCCTGTTCTCGTCCGTTCGCTGGAAGTGTTGACTGCCTATCTGTTCTGTTATTGGATGGGCCGTCTCCTCTGGCTATGGGATGGAAACCAATTAAATCAGGGGTCTTAAACAAGGGGTCTGGGACCCGTAGGAGGTCCTCAGAGTTACTACAGGGGGGCCGCCCTGTAGTACATTTTTTTACACTACATTACCTTACATTATTAACCACTTGAACCCTATTCTGAGGAGAACTACAAGCTTGCAGATCATTGCCGATCTACAAGCTCACATAAACGAGGCCTTGTGAGCTTGTAGAGCGGCTATTTTTTGCCAAAGAGGTTTGGTGTAGCATTGACGGTTTAAGTGGTTAAATGTCTGAGAATACTTAACATAATTAACAAAAACATGTATTGACACAACACTGATGACAGCGCTGTCAATCAAGTCTATGAAGCCATCTATAGACCCCTTAACAGACGACGTCACACTGATAAGAACCAGTATAGTATGCGTGCAACCAGCATGCGCGCAATGAAACCCATTCTATCAGGTCTCGCTAGGACGCGCCTCATTAGCCAACACACAAGAGGGGGTTGGGGTGTGCTGAAACCAGCGTACCCCGAAAAAACAGGTTGGGAATTGTTTGCGTGAATTAATCACCTATGCGTCCAGTCTCAATGTTAGTAAGCAAATAATTGGTCTATGAAATCTATGAAAAGGTTTCATCTGCAACACAATTTTAAACAATATGTAGGGGGGGTCCCTACTTCACCCGTAGAGTTAAAAAATAATAGAGAGGGCACCGGATATCCCCTCCCATCCACTTGCATTGAATCGCTCACCCAGCGCATGGGCCGAAATCACCCCTTCTTCCGGGTTGGGAAATGATCACATAGGCGAGGCCTATTTGGGGCGTTCTGCGACACGTTTCTGTGACGCATTTTGCGTCACCTCGGTGCGCAGCCCCATGCGCAAGCTCGTACGCAAGCTCGTGAGTCGAGCCCATTGGTCGAAATCGTTTTCGCTCGTTCATAAACAGTGGCCCCAGCTGCAGCACCTATCAATGGCCAGCATGTCCAATGTGCTTCAATGCAAACACTGGGTTCTGGGGGCTTGACTTCGCCTCTCTCTCAGCTGGGGTCCTTGCCCTGAAAAAGCTTGAAGGCCCCTGCATTAAATAATGGGTTGATCTTTATTCATACAAAAGGTGCTGTTTGTTGTGCATGAAGCGGGACAGATCATATAAAGTGTGAGAAATACAACATCTAAGTTAAGTTACTACAATTTTAAACAATATGCAGTCCCTGCTTCATCTCTCTCTCAGCTAAGGGATCCTTGGGCTAAAGAAACGTTTAAGACCCCTGATATACAGTATGAGAAATACAGCATCTAATATACAACATGACATGCAGGAGTAGTGAGTGAGTGAGCAGGAGCCGGTGAGGAATGAATGTGCCGTTTTTGAATAGCCAACGATAAACTCTAAAATGCTTTCCCGGATTTAATAAGTTAACCCTTTAAGACCGGGAACGCATCTGTGTCATTTTAAGATTTCTTAGGCTATTAAAAAATTGCAGATCTACAAGCTCATAGCGCGGCACTATGAGCTTGTAGATCTGAAATTCTTCGAAAAATAGTGAAGATTTGTGCAAATCTTTGAATATTTTTGTTTTTTAAAGCGAACATTTTTTACTCTGTTACAACTTCTGGGGGTCCCTGGAACAAAATATTTTGAGATGGGGGTCCACGGCCAAATACATTTAAAAAGGATTTAGAAGACATTTGTAGAATCCCCAGAAGCAAAGATTTGAGTTTAAATGTTCGCTTTAAAAAATATATATATTCAAAGATTTGCACACATTTTAACGATTTTTTTCAAAAATAGCAGATCTGCAAGCTCGTAGCGCAGCACTCGCTGCCGCGCTACGAGCTTGAATATCTGCTATTTTTGAATAGCCAAAGAAATCTAAAATGACACAGATGCGTCCCCGGTCTGAATGGGTTAATGAGTGTTAAATAGCTCTATATTCTGATAGTAATCATCAGTAAACAATATAGGGTGTTTGTTCAAGTGCAATTGGAAGCGATGGAACAAAGAAGTGAGCAAACTAAATTGGAACTGGAACACTATAATCTCCTGAAATTGGCACTCCACCAGAAAATGTATTTTCTCTTTATTAAAAGAGCAGAAGAGACCCTGTTACTGAACAAAGACACTATAGCAATGATTACTATCAGAAAATAGAACTTTTAACCAAAGGAAAAACAAAACATTTAGTTTTAAGTTAACCCATCCTGTGTCATTTTAGATTTTATATAATACATTCAAAAAGGTATTATTGCATATGGTATATCTGCTATTCAAAAATAGCAGATATACAAGCTCACAGCGTGTCACTTCGTGACACGCTGTGAGCTTGTAGGTCTGCTATTTTAGAAAAATCGTGAAAGTTTGTGCAAATCTTAGAACATATATAAAGCAAACACAATTAACTCAAATCTTTGCTACTGGGGGTCCCTGGAACAAAAGGTTTTGAGATGTGGGTCCGCGGCCAAATACATATAATTTTGGTGGTCCCCTTGGCATGAAAAGGTTTGCTGATATAGCAACATACGTTTTTCAGAAAACACTTAGGATTTAGAAGACGTTTTTAGAATTGGCCTCAGGTCTTAACACAAAATATCACTTGCATTACCTTAAACATGCAGGCAGCGCACAGGCTGCTTTCAGCAGAATAAATCCTATTAAAATGCAGGCCTACTGTACTGCACTGTACTATACAGTACCTGCCCTGGGCTGAGCATCTCTCTTTCACAGCTTGATGTCCTCTTTATTCACAGAGAAGCCTCTGAAATATTCATCTGGACAACATTACGTTTGCACAGATGAAATGGAGAAAAATGCCTTTGTAGCCTCGGTGCAGCGTTGTGGCTTTCTAAAAAAGGATTTAGAGACAGTGTCAATTTGTCTTTGTCTTCTTGCCAAATTTCAGCTCAACACTAAGCACTGCTAAATAGCGTTATTGTTGTCGTTTTTGTGTCAGCAGCACGATTCTGCTATTGCATAATATCAGTGGTTCTCACACAACTTTTTCATGCCAAGGACCCCCAAATTGATATGTATTTGGCCACGGACCCCCATCTGAAAATGTTTTGTGACAGGGACCCCCAGAAGAGTAAAAACAAAAAACTAAATGATTCAACATTTTCGATATTTTTCAAAATGTCAAAAATAGCAGATATACAAACTCGCGCTGTGAGCTTGTAGATCTGCTGTTTTTGACGATAGCCAACGTATAAATGGGTAAAGTTGTTAAAACGATTGTGATGCTATGTTAACCACTTTTGCTGGGGACCCTCCTTGAACTCCCCCAAGGACCCCTGGGGGTCCCCGGACCCCACTTTGAGGACCAATGGCATAATAGTTTCGGTAGTCGCACCCATACGATTCATTAGGCCTGTCACAATTATAAATCACACTAATCGCAATTATTTGAGATAATCGCAATTATGAGACAATTGATCGGCTCCAGCGCATCCCAGAATCAACTACCTACACTACTGGTTTCTCAATGTGGGATCTTTGGGGACCCCCAGGGGTCCTTGAGGGTGTTCCAGGGGCCCCCCAGATAAATGACACGATAGGATTTAATTAGGAACCAAACAGACTGTTGATAGCAGGGACAATTTTCAAATGCTTCTGTCTAACAGTCAAATGCTTCTGTCTAAAGGAAGCACTGGAAATGCGTAGAATAAACTACAATTTGTCCTACTTTAAATCAAATATTACTCAAAAGCGTAGTCGTTGCTGTCCAGCAGAAACCAGCCAACGCCATTTTGACGCTTTTGCATTTGTTTCCATAAATCATGGCCATGATTGAACACCCTCTACGTATGTTGGTAAAAAAAATTATTGAACCGATGAAAAGCATTAAAAAGCACTTCTGACAAAACCAGCTAACTCCATTGGATCCTCAAACTTTCTGCTAAACCAGCTGGTTTTGCTGACTACAGGCTCCACCCCTTTTTGACCTCCAACCTCATTGTGAGCTTGGAGGTCCATTCAGCTGTTCTTATCAATGATGAACAAAACCTCCTAACTCCACTTTTTTTTTTCATTTCCTGAAAAATGAACATTTTGGAGTTAGCTGGTTCCTGCCGGACAGCAGAGATATACAGTATTAGCTTGCAGTTTAGAAGAAATGGAAAATCAAAAAATATATTTTAAAGGTGTTTTAAAATATATTTGCATGCATGATGAACACACCTGATTCAGTTAACGTACTCCACGCAGCATTCAAAGATTGTGGAATAGCTGTCTGGGTTGACAGGCGCTCGGACCCTTATGGGTCTGTAAGTCAGAGTGCATAAATGGAACCAAATGGACCCTTAACCCATAAAAACTGGAACGCATCTATGTCATTTTCTTTGGCTATTCAAAAATAGCAAGATCTACCAGCTCCGAGTGCCGCGCTACGAGCTTGTACTGTAGATCTGCTATTTTTGAAAAATCTTGAAAATGGGTGCTTTGCTTCTGGGGGGTCCCTAGAACAAAATATTTTGAGATGGGTGTCTGCGGCCTCAGGTCTTAATGGGTTAAGTAAGGCTCTATACCAGCAGTCATCATCAGACCCTGGAGTAGTGTGGTGGTGTTTACCTGCAGAAACACATTGCCCTTTCTCTGTATTTTGGTTTGTTTCCACTGTTTGTTTTGGTAGACGGAAAAAGAAAGTGAAAACACCAAAATACAGAGAGAGGGCAGTGTGTTTCTGCAGGTAAACACCACCACACTACTCCAGTGGATGGTGGTGACTGCTGGTATAGTTATTCTTGTTATGTAAACACAGGGAGAAGTTACCCACGCATACAGTATATAAAATGTACAAAAAAAAAAAAGTCATTGCCTATTGCAATGGTTCTCAACCTTTTCAGGCCGTGACCCCCCAAAATAATCATATTTGAACTGGGGACCGCCCAAAATAATCATATTTGAACTGGAGACCGCCCAAAATAATCATATTTGAACTGGGGACCTACCAAAAAGCACTTGGCATGTAAGTTAAATACTTTTTTTGACTCAGTTCCAAAGATAAATATTGTGAAAGTAGCTGATCTACAAGCTCACAACGCCTTGCAACCTAGTAGATCAGCTATTTTCAAATGTTTTGCCTATTTCTTGACCAATGACAATTTGGCCAATGTTTGACCAGTTCTTATTGTATTGTTTGTTGATTACTTTTGATGCAGTAATGCCGTTTTTCTTTTCTTTTTTGGTGGAGGTATTAAAAGGGTCTTAAAATACATTACATTGTAACTTCATCTCGGGATAGATAGAGCATCAAGAACGACATGACATTGGGATGGTCCATCTTTCTAAATCAACCATCTCTGGTATGACTATAATATGACTGCTGATTGAACCTCGACCTCCCAGTGCCAGAATCGGACACTCCAACCACAAGATCACTGAGCTGGTATTGATTTCTCTATTGATTAAATAGATTAGTTCGATTAACCGTTGCGCCCCATACAATCCTCAGTGCCCTCCATTCCCTCATACTGTCAAACTACTTCTCCAAAGTGAGCGACACCCACAGCCACGAACCACCATGATCTGCAGGTACCACCCACATTTAGAACAAACATATTGGGAAAGTTCTCATGATTCTAGCTGCTCTGCCACCAAAATGTGGAATGCCCTGACACAATCCATTAACCCATTAAAGACCGGGAAAGCATCTGTCGTTTTAGATTTGCACCACTTTAACCATTATTTTATACTTTGGCTATTCAAAAATAGCAGATCTACAAGCGCTTGTGGATCTGATTTTTTTGGAAAAAGATTTGTGCAAATCTTTGAATATATATGTTTTAAAGCGAACATTTGTAACTCAAATCTTTTCTTCTGGGGGGGGGTCCCCAGGAACTAAATATTTTTGAGATGGGGATCCACGGCCAAATACATATAGTAGGGGGTACTAAGTGAAAAATCGTTACGCGGCGGATAAAAGCATGAAATTTGATACAGATGTCCCTTGGGTCATCCTAAAACATCCTAGAAGGGGTGCCCAAAAAAATCTTAAACAGGAAGTGAGTTATGGACAAAATCCAAAATGGCCACCTAAACTGTTGACCGTTGACTCAAAAGACACCAAAATAATCTCCAAAAAGCATAAAATGTGGCACACATGTCCTTTGGGTCATCCTAAGACATCCTAGAAGGGGAGCCCAAAAAAATCTGAAACAGGAAGTGAGTTATTGACCAAATTGAAAATGGCCGCCTAGTGTTGTCGATTGACTCAAAAGACAACTAAAGAATCTCCAAAAAGTATAAAATGTGTCACACATGTCCCTTGGGTCATCCTAAGACATCCTAGAAGGGGTGCCCAAAAAAGTCTTCAACAGGAAGTGAGTTATTGACTAAATTGAAAATGGCCGCCTACAGTGTTGGCGATTGACTCAAAAAGCCTCTAGAATCTCCAAAAAGTATACAATTTGGCACATATGTCCCTTGGGTCATCCTAACACATCCTAGAAGGGGTGCCAAAAATAATCTGAAACAGGAAGTGAGTTATTGACTAAATTGAAAATGGCCGCCTACAGTGTTGAAAGATGATGCAAGATACCTACAGAATCTCATAAAAGCATGAAATGTGGTACAAATGTCCCTTGGGTGATCTGAACGCATCCTACAAGGGGTGCCCAAAAAGGTTTTAAACAGGAAGTGACCGCCTAAAAGCAGTTGACACAAAAGAAAACATAAGGGGACGTCATAAAAGTGTATAATTTGGTACGTACATTGAGTGCTTCTTAATATATCCTAGAAGGGGTTATTTATTTGTTTGCTTGTTTATTAAACTTTTTAGGAAGGGACCATGTTGAAGAAATTCTAAATGGCTGTTTAAACAGTTGACCATGGCAGTCTGCATATTATGCAGACTCAATACGACAGGTTATGCAGTGCATAACTTGCCGTATTTTGTAGTCTACCTTTTTTTTCATTTCTACATCACTTATTTATTTTACTTTCTGCATAATTTTTTTATTGTACTCTTTGAATCTTCTTTATTTATCTAACTCTCTGCATATTCTCATTTATTTTACTCTGCATCTTATCTTACTCTGCATATTCTTATTTTACTCTCTGCATCTTATTTATTTTGCACTCTACATCTTCTTGCTTGTTTTACACTCTATCTTCTCATGTATTTTCTTCTTGATCATTACTGTTTTTTGTGATTAGTGTTTAGTAACTACATGTATTCATGTGTGCCATTTCGCAATTACCAGCACATTGGCATAATGCTCTGCAAGGTAACCCAGCATCCCGGCATCTACACTTTCTCGAACAGAAGGGCTCAGCTTTGCAGCCACACTTGAGTTCTCTACAAACTTAAGCAGCCTCTGGCAAGAGTGTCCATAAAGGTGTCCACGAATCAGCGACTTTAATTTATTTGTCAGGAGATGGTAGAGATTGCATAGCTTTCAGGCTTCTGGACCAAATGCTAGATTGGCTGCTCGATTTGAATATTGTAGCAGTGCAGCCCGTGTGGGAGGAGTGTTTTCCATTGAGAGACTATTCAAACTTTTTTTGGCACCCCTTAGGATGCATTCAGATCACCCAAGGGACATTTGTACCAAATTTCATGCTTTTATGAGATTATTTTTTATGAGTGTCTTTTGCATCATCTGTCAAGACTGTACACAGCCATTTTCAATTTAGTCAATAACTCACTTCCTGTTTCAGATAATTTCAGGCACCCCTTCTAGGATGTCTTAGGATGACCCAAGGGACATGTATGCCATTATGAGATTCTTTAGTTGTCTTTTGAGTCAATCGACAACACTGTAGGCGGTCATTTTCAATTTTGTCAATGACTCACTTCCTGTTTAAGATTTTTTTGGGCACCCCTTCTGGGATGTCTTGGGATGACCCAAGGGACATGTATGCCAAATTGTATGCTTTTATGAGATTCTTTAGTTGTCTTTTGAGTCAATAGATAACACTGTAGGCGGCCATTTTCAATTTTGTCAATAACTCAGTTCCTGCTTAAGATTTCTTTGGGCACCCCTTCTAGGATGTCTTAGGATGACCAAAAAGACATGTGTGCCAAATTGTATGCTTTTATGAGATTCTTTAGTTGTCTTTTGAGTCAATCGACAACACTAGGCGGCCATTTTCAATTTAGTCAATAACTCACTTCCTGTTTCAGATTCCTTTGGGCACCCCTTCTAGGATGTCTTAGGATGACCCAAGGGACATATGTGCCAAATGTTATGCTTTTTGGAGATTCTTTTGGTGTCTTTTGAGTCAACGGTCAACAGTTTAGGTGGCCATTTTGAATTTTGTCCATAAGTCACTTCCTGTTTAAGATTTTTTTGGGCACCCCTTCTAGGATGTTTTAGGATGACCCAAGGGACATCTGTATCAAATTTCATGCTTTTATCCGCCGCGTAACGATTTGGCCATTTTTTGTGCTTAGTACCCCCTACTAATATAATGTTGGGGGTCCATGACATGAAAAAGTTTGAGCACCAGTGATATTATAGCAACATACGTTTTTCAGAAAACAGTTAGGATTTAGAAGACATTTGTAGATCCTGGATTGAATGGTTTAAAGGATGATTGCGTAACACTGGTTTCTTTCAGAAATTGGCCTGAAAAAAAAAAAACATCCATCAGGAGACCACAAGGGGAGGTAATGTCATTTTCCCATCTCTTTTGTACATGAAGTGTTTTTGTTGACGCCATGTATTAATCATGTGGATTTTGTATGCAATGTTGATGAATTGAATGCATAGGACCACAATGGAAACAAGTCCCCCAGGACGGTTTTGTGTTATCCTTTTAGCCTCAATGTCTGACTGTACCTCGTGCTGTTTGCATTTCTGTCAAATAAACAGTGGTGGGAAAAGTACTCACATTTTTTACTTAAGTAAAAGTATCAATACTGCAATATAGAAATACTCTGTTACAAGTACAAGTCCGGAATTCAAAATGTACTTGAGTAAAAGTACAAAAGCATTGGCATCAAAATATACTTAGTTATATACTAAGTACCAAAAGTAAAAGTAGTCATTATGCAGAATGTCCCATTTCAAGTTTTCAAATGTATGAATATCTTTTGAAAATAGCAGATCTACAAGCTCATTGACGCATTGTGAGCTTGTAGATCTGCTATTATCAAATGGCCCAAATATATATATATAGGGCTGAAGTGGTTCATGTTTTGTAAAAATAATCAAAATCTTCAAAGTAACTAGTAACTAAAGTTTCCAAATAATTGTAGTGGAGTAAAAGTACAACATTTGTCTCTGAGATGTAGTGGAGTAGAAGTAAAAGTACTGAAAATGTCAAATGCTCCAGTAAAGTAAAACTACCTCAAAATTGTACTTAAGTACAGTACTTGAGTAAATGTATTATAGTTACTTTACACCACTGCTAATAAAGTATTCGATCAATCAATCAATTCCAATTCCGACCCCCCCCCCCTCACTAAAGGAACAGGACAACAGTTCAACTTTTTACAAAGCTCTCTCATTAGTAGTCAGCCAGTGTCCAGGTCAGATTAGTGCTGGACTGGTCATTCTCAGGTAACCAGGCAACACTCGGCCAACAGCACAAACATGGCCCCCAATCTTCTGTTCCGAGTTGGCAACCACCGGAAAAACCAAATCTCTCGGTTCCACTGACTTTGAGCAGCGGAGCCATTGTGTTCCTCCAGCTTGGATTTATAAGCCTTTTGACAGCAGTGGTGTAAAGTAACTGAGTACATTTACTCAAGTACTGTACTTTACCGTTTTTTTTCTAATTTTCAGTACTTTTACTTCTACTCCACTAACATCTCAGAGGAACATATCGTACCGTTTACTCCACTACAATTATTTGAAAACTTTAGTTACTATAGTTACTTTGTAGATTTTGATTATTATTACAAAACATACAGTAACCACTTCAGCCCTATAAACATTTCGGCCATTTGAAAATAGCCGATCTACAAGCTCACAATGAGACACATTGTGAGCTTGTAGATTGGCTATTTTCAAAAGTTTTGTATACATTCTATAGATACATTTGAAACCTTGTGAAATGGGACATTCTGCATAATGAGTACTCTCTACTTTTGGTACTTTAAGTACATTTTGATACCAATACTTTTCTACTTGTGTTACTTGTAACAGACTATTTCTACATTTCAGTATTGATACTTTTACTTAAGTAAAACATTGGAGTACTTTTTTTCCACCACTGCCTGACAGAGCAAGGATGGCATCTCAACAGATTCTTTTTTTTTCTTCCAAAAGTTGACCCAAAAAAAAGTGGGAAAAAAAATATCCGGAACTTACGTATTTGGACAAATAAAACTTAATGTGAACCAATCTGTATAGTCTGTATACTATGTTAAAGTGGAACTACCGGTACAGTATATAACTTTTCTTCTTATGAACCAAATGTAATTTTGTATGGTAGAGTAGTGTCTCCCTGCTCTTCTATTGAGACATTTAGATCGTGTCAAAGGTCACGTCTCACCTAAACACATCATCTGACAAGATCCTTTACCTGATGGTCAAGATTCAATTTATCCCCTGAGCAAGCAGGCCGGCTCTATTAGCTCAATGGTAAACATTTCAACACGCAGGAAACCGGGTTCAAATCCGGGGGAAGAAGAGGAAAATTACGTAGTGCAGCTTTAACACAATATATACAATAAGCAGTAGCCTACATACGCAGTGTATTGGAGGTGGTCTCCCAACAATTCCATTGAGAGGATTTGGTTGGCACATAGTACTTCCCAAAGCACATCTTCCCCTCGAGCATGTGAGTGGCAGAAATGTGGACTCAAATTACAGGTAGGACGTGAAACGTACGTATTGCTGGTCTGACACCAATTTATAAACCTTTCACCACTCTGAAAAAAATACTAAGTGTCTGGTCTTGGTATGCGGGTCTTGGTATGCGGTCAGGCTTAGGCCTGACTCTGGGAGAAGGACTCTGGAGAGTATGGAACGGAGAGGGGTGTACCTGGGACGCCAGACACACGGCTGAGCCCTCTGGAGACGTTGTGGGCTAACATCAATGAAACGTCGATGAAGCAGGGTGCCCACCTGATGACCTCAATGAAATTCCTATACCCTCCCTATTCACCACTCCACTCTGACCTTCAAGAGTGCCAACTTACCATAGGGATTGAAACATCTAGTTCTATTAGCTTTAACTGAGTGACAGTTCAGAGTGTTTCCACTGAAAATGTATTGGTTCAGAACCCTAAAAGTTGGTTCTGAACCGGAACCAAAAAATACTAGTTTTTTTCGTACCAAAGTGGGCGTATCACTATTCTACAGGTTGGAAGATGCAGATGCGATATAAACAATGGCAAAAGCAAGCCCCCGTGAAACGGACACTTCGACCGGTCATATTCAACACATTGCTGGCCAAGACCAGCCTGACACTCAGCCTGAATTTTCTTCGTTTCACTCCATTATTCAGTCTCAGTGCAGACGTTTTCTGAGATGGGGGCGTGGCTAAAGTTGGACTCTTTGGCGATTGGTTCATACTGGATTATCCCAATCCCGATTCGCCGTACAGATTTTCAACCGAGAAAACCCCGCCTTCGACAGCGTCACCAGACCCTGAATGCGAGGCTAGCGATTCAGGGGGTGGAGCCAGGCTAGGCCAAGACTGGATTCGAACCTGGGGCAACTGGGGACTCCTGCTCCCCAGGTCGGGCTCTCTGACCATTCAGCTATGCCGCTCTCAATTACAATGGTTCCGCTTAGAACTAGTGGAAACGCAAGACGGTTTCGTGAAAGCACCAAGGTTCCAAGAATCTAGAACGGAACCAGTCTTAGAAACAAAGTTATTTTGGTGGGAAAAGGGGCCTCAGACTCTCATACAAGAGGGTCACACAAAAAGTAGTGAAAATAGTAGATCTACAAGCTTAGCTTGTAGATCGGTTTTGGGCCTACAAGGTTCCCACCGGACATCGACAACAATATGAGGTTAACCCATTAAGACCTGAGGCCGATTCTAAATCCTAACAGTTTAAAAATATATATATATATAACAAAAGAAAAAAAATATATATATATATATATATATATATATATATATATATATATATATATATATATATATATATATATATATATATATATATATATATATATATATATATATATATATATATATATATACATATACATATATTGTTCCAGGGACCCCCCAGAAGCAAAGATTTGAGTTAAAAATGTTTGCTTTAAAAATATAAATATTCAAAGATTTGCAAAAATGTGCATGATTTTTCAAAAATAGCAGATCTACAAGTTCATAGCACGGCACTCGGTGCCACGCTATGAGCTTGTATATCTGCTATTTTTGAATAGCCCAAAGAAATAAACAATGACACAGATGCGTTCCCGGTCTCAATGGGTTAACAGGTGTACGGAGACGTGAAAAGCGCGCGCATCCACGAGTCACGACACTTTGCGAGCTTGTAGATCTGCTATTTTGTTTTTTGAACATGACCAAGTATAGCTCATCAGGCGTTGTGAGCGTCTCTTTGTGACGATCCTCAACAGGGTGCGTGTTGCAGAGAGCTTTCATCACTCTCCAAGGGCTTAGCGTGGTGTTTGTTTTCCTAAGCTATTCATTCATGCTAGAGTTTATGGCATTTATCAGCTTGAACTTGGCATAAACATTGACTTACATGATAATTTTACGCTCTCTGGATTTTACAGCATACGGTACGTGGGTGACGAGAGAGAGAGAGAGAGAGAGTGAGATCAGTGCTTCTCAAACTTTTTTATGTGCCGTGGAAAATTGTTGCGCCAGGGACCCCCAGAAGAGAAGATTTGTGTTAAAAAT